>NC_058406.1:124034874-124115847 GCF_002201575.2 Neomonachus schauinslandi | reverse complement strand
CCACTATTGTTCAACATAGTACTAGAAGTCCTAGCAACAGCAATCAGACAACAAAAAGAAATAAAAGGTATTCAAATTGGCAAAGAAGAAGTCAAACTCTTTCTTTTCTCAGATGACATGATACTTTATCTGGAAAACCCAAAAGACTCTACCCGCAAATTACTAGAACTCATCCAGCAATTCAGTGATGTGGCAGGATACAAAATCAATGCACAGAAATCAGTTGCTTTCTTATACACTAACAATGCAACTGTAGAAAGAGAAATTAGAGAAACGATTCCATTTACAGTGGCACCAAAAACCATAAGATACCTCGGAATAAACCTAACCAAAGAGGTAAAGGATCTATACTCTAGGAACTACAGAACACTCATGAAAGGAATTGAAGAAGACACGAAAAGATGGAAATACATTCCATGCTCATGGATCGGAAGAATAAACATTGTTAAAGTGTCTGTGCTACCCAGAGCAATCTATACCTTCAATGCCATCCCAATCAAAATTCCAATGACATTTTTCAAAGTGCTGGAACAAACAATCCTAAAATTTGTATGGAATCAGAAAAGACCCCAAATTGCCAAGGAAATGTTGAAAAAGAAAAACAAAGCTGGGGGCATCACATTGCCCGATTTCAAGCTATATTACAAAGCTGTGATCACCAAGACAGCATGGTACTGGCACAAAAACAGACATATAGACCAATGGAAGAGAATAGGGAGCCCAGATATGGACCTTCAACTCTATGGTCAAATAATCTTTGACAAAGCAGGAAAAAACATGCAATGGAAAAAAGTCTCTTCAATAAATGGTGCTGGGAAAATTGGACAGCCACATGCAGAAGAATGAAACTCGATCATTCTCTAACACCATTCACAAAGATAAACTCAAAGTGGATGAAAGACCTCAATGTGAGACAGGAATCCATCCAAATCCTAGAGGAGAACATAGGCAGTAACCTCTTTGACATCACCCACAGCAACTTCTTTCAAGACACATCTCCAAAAGCTAGTGAAACAAAAGGAAAAATGAACTTTTGGGACTTCATCAAGATAAAAAGCTTCTGCACAGCAAAGGAAACAGTCAACAAAACAAAGAGGCAACCCACAGAATGGGAGTAGGTATTTGCAAATGACACTACAGATAAAGGGCTGGTATCCAAGACCTACAAAGAACTTCTCAAACTCAACACCCAAAAAACAAATAATCAAGTCAAAAAATGAGCAGAAGACATGAACAGACACTTCTCTGAAGAAGACATACAAATGGCTAACAGACACATGAAAAAATGTTCATCATCATTAGCCATAAGGGAAATTCAAATCAAGACCACATTGAGATACCACCTTACACCAGTTAGAATGGCAAAAATTGACAGGGCAAGAAACAACAAATGTTGGAGAGGTTGTGGAGAAAGGGGATCCCTCTTACATTGTTGGTGGGAATGCAACTTGGTACAGCCACTTTGGAAAACAATGTGGATATGCCTCAAAAAATTAAATATAGAGTTACCCTATGACCCAGCAATTGCACTCTTGGGTATTTACCTCAAAGACACAGATGTAGTGAAAAGAAGGGCCATATGCACCCCAGTGTTCATAGCAGCAATGTCTGCAATAGCCAAACTGCGGAAAGAGCCGAGATGCCCTTCAACAGATGAATGGTTAAAGAAGATGTGGTCCACATATACAATATTACTCAGCCATCCCAAGGGATGAATCCCCAAATTTTACATCAACTGGATGGGACTGGAGGAGATTATGCTAAGTGAAATAAGTCAAGCAGAGAAAGTCAATTATCATATGGTTTCACTTACTTGTGGAACATAAGGAATAGCATGGAGGACGTTAGGAGAAGGAAGGGAAAAATGAAGGGGGGGAAATCGGAGGGAGAGATGAACCATGAGAGACTATGGACTCTGAGAAACAAACTGAGGGTTCTAGAGGGGAGAGGGGTGGGGGGATGGGTTAGCCCGGTGATGGGTATTAAGGAGGGCCCGTACTGCATGGAGCACTGGGTGTTATACGAAAAGAATGAATCATAGATCACTACATCAAAAATTAATGTATGGTGACTAACATAACATAAAAAAAAAAAGATCCTACTCTGCCCCTCCAGCAGCTGCTCTCAGGGATTCATAAGATCTGATTTTCTATTAAACTGTAGCCCCACAGGCCTGCCTTTGATATTAAATTCCTATCTGTTTCCCCCTCTCCTCCATGCTCCATATAGCCCACAAGCCTTTGTCGCTCTCTTTCACAGAGGTATATTGTTCATTAGCAAGGATATCATTTCATCCACAGGAAGTCCTTCTGGAATGAGGGTGTTGTGATGCCTAGAGCTAGTTTTGATCGAATCCTTTTAAAAAAATAAAATGGAAAAGTCTATTTTTAAAAAAGGATTCGATCAAAACTATGTCAGTAATTTAAGAAAGTAGATCTTAAATGTTCTCACCATATGCATGTGCATGCATACACACACGCATATGTTACAAAAAACAAAATAAGTAAAACTGGCTTACAGAAATTTTGAAATGGGCTAAAAAATATTTGAAACATAAAACCACATTTTTAGCTATTGTACATGAAGATTCTCTGGACATTTCCAGTAATCATGACATCCTAACATTGATCTCTAAGGTAACTCTGGCTTCTACTCTCTGTCACTCACAGTCTTAAAGAACAAATCACACTTTGGGGCTGAGCCAAAGTGAAATCTCAAAAAGTAAGAAGCATTTGACATTCAGAATCCTCAAAATGCTCTGATTTTTGTTTGAGAATAATATTCTACTTAAAGGAGCATTTTGAGTTTCCCACTCATTGATCATTTCTCTTTTTAAATACAGGTATTTTAAAAATATTATTAAACAACAGAGAGGCTTTAGGATTTCTGCCTTGATTTCAGTTTGATAATGAGGAATTAAATTTATTATAATCCTCAGGCTTATTTTTCCTTTCCACACAAATTTCCCTCTCTTATGTTTTGCTCCTTCTCTATTTCAAGTACGTTTCTTTAGTTTTAAGAGATTAGATTTCCTGGAATATGAAAAATGGGCCCCAAATAATTGTGTGGAGGCATTTGAATAATTCTTTTCACAAGGTTACTGAAAGACAAGGGCAACCAAAGGGTCAGAACTTTCTCTGTTCTCACCTAGATGACAATAGTGCTTTGTTGTTTCAGAATGCTGCAGAAATATTGTTTGTGAGGAAAGGTTATGTGTCTAAATTGTAAACTATGAATCAAATACATACCTATGTTGCGTATTAAAAATATAAGCAAATATTATGTTTGTAATGATATGATGACAGGAAAAGCATGTTACAACTTTAAGCTTAAACTGGGGGGGGGGTGAGAAGCTGCCCAGAGACAGACTTAGCTGAAAGACTTAGAACCATCTGTCAAGGCAAGAAGAGGCAAAATACACAGAAGATGGGTGAACAAGAGTACAGGAAGCAGCTCCCAGAGCACTTCCTCCTACGAACTATGAGAAACACCCCCACAGATCTGTGGCTGCCAAGGAAGCCTGAAGGGATGCTCAGATTTAGATCCCTTCTATTGCTGTCGGTAGTTAGGGGGATGTATGGGACAGGGGACATGTTTCTGTCCTTACACCAAAAAAATATGTTCTGCTCTTTCCCTTCCCTTCTTTCTTATCTTCAGTTTTTACTGTTTTCTGTTCTCTGGGTAAATGGAGGAGGGAGGATGATAAACAACCTTTTTGAAAGAAACTCTTCACTTGTAAGAGCTTTTAAAAGAAGATTTTTGCTCTTAGTCCCCAAATAACCATAAGGCAAAATGGTCTGCTACAGTCATCCTTTATTCGGGTATTTAATTTTGGATTCTTTATTCAAGCACAGGTTGACTTGTATCTTCTTAAGAAAAACTGGGGTGGGGGGTGTCAGGGATGGGGATGTCAGCAAACTTTTTGCAAAGGGCCAGAGAGTAAATATTTTAGGCTTGAGGGCCATATGGTCTCTGTCTTAAGCACTCAAGCTGACATCTAACCTGAAAGCAGCCATAGACAATGAACAAATGACTGTAGCAGTGTTCATATAAAACTTTATTTATGGATGCTGAAGTATTCTACTTGTCCATTTCCTTCTTCCAACCATTTAAACCATTTACACCTTATCTCAAGGCTGTATCAAAGCAGACCAGATTTGGCACTAGGCTGTATGGAGTTTGTGGCTCTTGACTCAAAAGGTAATTGTGTAAGACTGTTGAATCACAGACCTGTACCTCTGAAACAAGTAATACATTATATGTTAAGAAGAAGAAGAAGGAGAAGAAGAAGAAGATAGCAGAAAGGGAAGAATGAAGGGGGGGAAATCAGAGGGGGAGAGAACCATGAGAGACTATGGACTCTGAGAAACAAACTGAGGGTTCTAAAGGGGAGGGGGTTGGGGGGGATGGGTTAGCCTGGTGATGGGTATTAAAGAGGGCACGTACTGAATGGAGCGCTGGGTGTTATACGCAAACAATGAGTCATGGAACACTACATCAAAAACTAATGATGTAATGTATGGTGATTAACATAACACAATAAAAAACAAACAAAATTTTTTAAAAAGGTAAGGTCTCTTACCCCAGGAAGCTTTAAAGTTAAGGATTAATGAAAGTAATGAGATCCATATTACCTGTACTTGGGGGACTAAGCTTAGGTATCGGTTTTATAATCACTGGGACAATCTGTATGTATTTGATATTTATCATGCTTGTAATGCTTAAGAGAATCTGACATGATAGAGATAATCTGATGGATCAGGGGTTTCCAATTAAAATATAAAATTGATTATAGATGTGATTTTAAGTTGGAAGGAAATTTATCTACCCTTATAAACAATAGTGGAATTTTTGGAAGAACTTGAGAGTCTCTATAATAAGTTTGATAATTTATAAGTTTATGTTCAGGTATGTAGAAAGGATTTACTTGTTTACATAGTAAATTTGCCTGGTCAGGCATTTGAAGCAAAATTCATTGAATAAATTTATAAATGGAATGTAAAATGCTTAAATGAATTTGATAAACTGATTATTTGAAGATATTTATCCTGTTCAATTTAAATTAATCAAACATTAATCAAAGAAGGGAAGGTAAAATTCTTATTTTAGATACAGATTTATAAATGGAATAAGATTTGTATGTTATACTTTTTAAAAAGTTAATGAAAAAGATGTTTTAAATTATATACCATGGCTAAATCGATGTTTCTTAAAGATACAAATAACTGGGACTAAGCCTTTCTGTGCAAAACCTTTTTGGACTTCAACATTCATGATAGTAAGAGGAATCCATATGGAGCACAATGACAAGAAGAGGACAGTAGGTACAGAGAGCCAGAGTGGCCAATCCATCTTGACAATCAAGGCACTGCCTCTTTGGCTGCCAATGATGTTGTACCACATTCTGTGTGGCCATGATGTTGCATTGGTACTATGTCTTTATGATTTTTGCTCTTGATCAAAATTATACATATGTATATGTATACATGTATACATATGTATGTATGTACGTATGTATACGTACACACACTCTTGATCCAAAGCAATAGCCAAGCCAATCCAAACCAGTAATAGCCGATCAAAAGTCATGGATAGAGAGAGCCATAATGTTGCTTTGAGTGCTTTGAGGAAGGAAGTCCTCAAATGTGTTTTAGATCTTCAGTATAATGCCTACCAAATGGCTGATATACAGTATTACCTATAATCTGAGAAACACCCTCTGCATAGAAATGTAGAACAGAAGAGTAGTGTCCATCAAAACCTTTCATCGGCTGAATCCTAAATCTTAGCATATTTGGAACCAAGATCAGCAAACTATTGTCTGCAGCAATACCTGGCCTGCCACCTGTTTTTGTATAGCCTTCAAACTGAAAATGGTTTTCACATTTTTAATAGTTAAATTCAAAACAAGAATAATGTTTGATACATGAAAATTACATAGAAATCAAATTTCAGCATCCATAATAAAGTTTTATGGAATATAGACATGCCCACTCACTGGCATGTTGTCTATTGCTGCTCTCACAAGGGCAGAGTTGAGTAATTGCAACAGACACTGTATGCCCCCAAAACCTAAACAATTTACTGTTGGATCCTTTACACAGAAGGTTTGCCATGTTCTCAGCAGAATAACATCATCTCCAGTGAGTTCATATACTGGGTGGACAATTCATGACTGCAACATTTTTTTTTTTTTATCCCAGGAGGCCTGAGATGACTTAGTGGCCAGAGTTTTAAGATGAGGATACAGCCCTTTGGGCTGCAAACACGCAGAGTTGCTCTGGCACACAGGGACTCCTCATCCACATTATTTAACTGGGATTGGTTTCTCCTAGGATTGTTACTCTCTTGAGAGAGTTTGCAATAGGTTACAGCTAATTTCTTGCTTACCTTTTGCCCTCAAAAAATTTTAGTATTTCATCTGACTCACCTGACTCAAAAGATACTTTAATCCTAACTCTTCAGATCTCAGATACCTCTTAACACCCTGTCATTCTTCAAAGAGGATAAGGAAGATGCCTGTTCTTCATTTAGTATATGGGAGTAGCCTATCCTCCCTACTAGGAACCTCCAGATTATATGCTAGTCAAGCCTTAAGCTTTAGGGCCTCTCACCCAGATGGCCCCTTAGTGTGTTCACATGCTTATATGTATTAGAAAACTTAGATTTTTAACTATAATCTTTTTGAGATTAGTGTCTCATTTCACTTAGATTTTCTACCACTCATTTTCTCTCATCTTTGAAAAAGCCATAGGTATTTGGGGAATCTAATACTGAAGGGAAGTGGAATTTTGTTTTGAGTTACATGGGATTGCATTCATGTGACTACAAGCTGTCTGCTTCTACCCACTATGCCAACACAATGACTTTGCAGAAAGGGCAATGTAAAATGATACAAACTCCCCCTATGGCACCCAGGACCAGAAGTAGTGTTAAAGGAACAAGTTTTGAAGTGTATGAAACCAGAAGCTACTCTATAGAATATTCTTCATATCATCAAATATGTAGAATTATAAGCAAATGGTTTGTTTCTCATCATCATCTAGTCAAAAGACATTCACTGCTGTCAGGAATATGTTTCATAGTGAACATACAAGCATATATTATATACATAATTTATGGAAATTATGTGAGGTAAAACTATGTTTTTAGAATTTGTTTTTCAAAGCATAAACCTGTAGCACTTCTACAAGCAACGAGTATATCTGTGTGAGAGGCCATGTGTTTTATGCATCCAAAAGTATCATGTCAAACCTTAGTGTGTACCTAATACATTTTGGCCTGATCAGTCTGGTAGTTCCAGACAAGATGCTTTGCAAAACTGCCACTGACTCAGTGAAGCGGCCTGGAGAGACCAATGTTTCAGTGACAAAGCTGTATGTATTTATCAATAATTCAATGATTGCAATATAAGAGTAACTTGATTACACACTTATGTAGCTCAGCACAAAGCACCAGCAATTTTTAAGCGCATTTGAATTGCTTTTGTGACTGTGTTAATTTTGTATTTTTTTTCAAAAGGAAACCTCAAAATTGTTTGAGTGTTCAGATCTCACAGGACCTGGATCTGTCCTGGACAGGCCCACCCACCTGATCCCCAGTATGAGAGAGGAGTTGCCCTGGTTCGTCTACTCTCTCTACCCTATTGTCCAAATAATAAGTAATAGCACATATGTATGAAGAAAGAGGTGGGTAGAAGAGAAACTCTGCTCTTACTGTGATTCTTTTTTTTTTTTTTTTTTTTTAAGATTTTATTTATTTATTTGAGACAGAGAGAATGAGAGACAAAGAGCATGAGAGGGAGGAGGGTCAGAGGGAGAAGCAGACTCCCCGCTGAGCAGGGAGCCCGATGTGGGACTCGATCCTGGGACTCCAGGATCATGACCTGAGCCGAAGGCAGTCGCTTAACCAACTGAGCCACCCAGGCGCCCTCTTACTGTGATTCTTACTCTCTACATGTCTGCTCCTCTTTCAGTCTCTTTCAGATGCCAACTGATAAATTATTGCCACTCATGTTTCAGATTACCAGTGCCGGAGGTCTTACCTTTTCATGCCAGACCACCATATAGGTTATTGGGTAGCCTATGCAGTGGCCACCCTTCTACTCCAAACAATAGCCATTCTTATGTATAGAGCAACCTTGTGCCTCCTCAGCATTTTTGGATATCTCATTTAACATCTCCAGTACATGGATATGAAAGAGGCTTGATAGGCAGCATTAACTGTCCTGCTGAGATTAGAGATCATGCAGTGGGACCCATCTACCCATTCCCTGCATTTCTCCAGCAGCTCTGGCCCTCTGAGTGTAAGGATGGAAAAGGTAAATTGAAGCATTGGTTTAGGGCTAGGGTTTGGTGGTGAGGGTGCAACAGCATGCAGTTATATGGTGAGATGATTGTAAATGCTAACAACTACAATGTCCAGTTTGGGTAAAGAAAGAATGAGAGCTGAGAGGGAGCTGGAAGTCTGGAGAAAGCAGAGGGATCTAGGGACTAGATATCTAAATGAGATTAAAACTCAGACTGGTGAAAGTATGGTTAAGAATCTGTGGTCCAAGAGTGGGAAATTAAAATTTAAGATTTTGGAGATGTTAGAAGGTGTGATCCTTAAAGTGGATGTCTGCCATGAGTGGAGATTTGGGTCGTGAGAGTTGAGAATGTGGAGGCTTTGGGGTCAGATATGGACATTGATACGGTGTTGTCTGCAGGTGGGGTGCTGACTGCAGACTATGAAGAGGTACCCCATCTCGGCACATGAGGGAAAGTGACTGCAAGTTCAATACAGGGCACAGTGAATCAGGGCAGATGGTGATATATCCAAATAGCATTATCTTTGGAGGAAGATGCTCTCCTTCCACAGGAAAACTAAAGAGTAGTAGTGCTGAAGCAACAGTGAGGAGCAGGGAGAATGCCAAGCAGGAGAACTGTGAAAGATTGACTCTTCTCTCCCTTGAGACTTGAGCCATTTATCCAAAGGTGAGAATTTGCTTTTGTCCTGGAAGGCTCTTCAAAAGCCCTTTGGGTGTCTGGCAAAGAAATGAAAATCATGAATCAATTGTAACCATACATGAGTGAAATTCTCTCTGAAAATTTAATTTTGTCTTGGCAATAACAAAGGAAGGGTTCACTTGTCGTGGTGACCCTTGTTATCCAAGTATTTGCAGGAGGCATTCTCCAAAGTGGCACGTGAGGAGCCTGATTTTTTCTGAAAACTGTGAAAATGAAGATGATATTTCAGAGACATAGCTCATCTCCCTGAGAGTCAAGGTGCCTGAGACAAACTTGCATTAGAAATCAAACCACATTTTTAGAGTAGACTCCCAGGTAGTTTGATCAATACTGACTAGATTTGGTCCTCCTGTTTTCCCTTGGAAAACACTGATAGCAATTTGGCAAGTAACCACCATTGAATGTGCAGCCTTATAAAGGTCTTTTTCAAAGCAGTTCCTCCTTTGAAATCCAAAGAGAGTGGTGTTTTTGTATAGGACTGTGGCTTCTTACCCATTAGCTCCTCTGTTGCTCTGTTTCTAGAGTGTCTTATGCTAGCCATGTTCCTCATATGCAGTGCAGGGTGCTTCCTTTGATCTATCATGTCAGCAGTAAGGGAGGCCCTTCGCCTAATAGAGGTCTGACTAAAAGGACAGACTTCAAAGTGAGTGTCCTTTTCAGAAATAAGCACACTCTACCAGATCTGTATGGGGGTTTTTAATCACATACTGACAGAACATTCCTCATCATTTTTGTTTTTCTGCATCCCATTACTCTTCCATTCTTCCCCCCTTTGAAGTGTTTGCACATGATCCCTACATCTGGGTTTTGAGGGGGATTTTACAGTAGTTTACAGCATACCTAACAGAGCAAGATCCTATAAAAAAAAAAAATGGCGTTATCCCAGATCTTCTTTCTAATTGTCTCCCACTTGCTCTCCATTATCCAATCCATTTAATATATTTTGGGGTCATGCTGATTTAGATATCCATCTCTAGCTTTCATTCATATGGTGTGGCTGATCTGGTCAAATGTTACATACTAGATGGCTTAGAAGACCACAGTGTGATTCTCAATTCATTTCTCAGTAAATGATTTTTTGACATTGAGTCAAATGATCCTCATGAAATTCTTTTAAAGGACAGCATTACCCTGTTGTTTGCAATGATTGTTTTGATCATTGTTTAATTAGGACGGGCATATTGCCACATTATGGATCATTTTACATTAAAAAACAGAATTGGTAATTTTAATCATCAATTAAAATACATTGGCATCCTACCTAATGTGTAAAATGAGATGAATTAAGCCTCCTTAAATTTGAAAATTCACTTTATGCAAGAATAGTGGTTGGAAACAGACATATCTCTTCTAATGGATAATGGGTATAATCATTTTACTGATATGGTGGCTACAAGAACTTTCTGTGCATTTGATTCAGTTCTATGCTGCTCTTTTTCTGACCTTGAGAACCCATGTAAGAGAAGAATTCAGTTTTGTAAAAGGATATATTCTTGAGGCACAAGTAGGAAGCCTCAATAAAATAAACTAACACCTCAAATGCAGTCCTTTATCTCTAAAGCATCCAAAAAAAAAAAAAAAACCCCAAATAGCTTTACTAGCCACTGCTCAGCTTGCATCCCAACAAAAAGCTTTGGGAAAGTAATAGGAGAATAATAGGCTGAAAATAGAGAAATCTGGGTTTAACCACTATAGATTTCAGCAAGCTTTATTCCTAGAATCAGAGACCAATTGCATGGTTCTTTCTGTTTCCTACACATACATTTTGTCTTGTCAACAAGATAAACTCTTCTGGGGTAGTCATGTCATTTTTTCAACATTAAGCACCTAAAATGTGTAGCAGGTGCTCTTCTGAGTATTGGAGTTGCAGCTGTGAACAATTTATGCAATGCCCCTTCCCTGGGACCTCCTAACTTAGAGTCAACAGAAGTAATCTGAGCCATTTAAGCACTATAAAATGCTCTTCCATACTGAGCGCATTGGAGAAGTGGCTCACCGTTGAGCTCCCCAATCCCCAAAATATGGATTGGTCTTTCAACCCAAGATGACTGCTTCCATCATAGAAGGGGAAGTAGATAAATCATTCTAATTGTGCCTCAGAGAATGTAGTGGAAATCAGTTAAAATTAGCACCAGAGATAGTCCTGAAAGACTTGGGCTAAACATGCAGAATTGCAGCTATAGAGAGAAGGTGTGGAAACAGAAGATAGAAAAAAGTGGCCATACTACTACGGGACAGAAGTGAGATTTTAAGGCTGAGTCTCAGATCTTTTTGTACCCACTCACTCATGCTGAGCTCCACAGCCTGCCTTGTGTAATGGTAATCAGGAAAAGTAACTGGATACGAAATGATTTCTTCTCCTTATCTGAAGCCCGAATGGGATAGTCCAGTAGGTTCCCCAGCTGAAGCATCTTGAAGACTAAGAATGACCTCTTTGAAAGAATTTTAGAGCTATGCATTCCCATTTTCTATCCAAAATTTTTAGGAAAAAAATTGAGTTATTCTTATTTGCCAGGCACTCTTTTGTGTTTTTGTTTTTTATATATGTGATCTCATTTAATGCAAAAATCTTCGGTGTCAAATGCTACTAATAATTCCAGGATTGCAAAGCTAGGAAGCAGCAGAGCAATGATCCAAATGCAACCCTGGCAGCTGGCCCCAGGACTGTGTTTTCAGGGTTAATTTCCATGGGGACAGTTGCTTAGTGCTTTAGCTAACACCAAAGCATCTATTTCTACAGTTCCTCTTTTAACTAAGAAAAACATTATTTCACATCCTGTTCAGCACAGTTTTTAGTTGTTGTCGTTTAATTTTTGACTCAGTTCAGTTCTATAAACATTCATTGAGCAACTACTCTGTGTTCATCACAGTGATCGTTGCTATGAGAACACAGCATCTGCCCCAGATGAGCAAAAACACTGTGGGTAGAACAGTATAGAAAGGATAGAGAGGAAATGTATAGAGAGGAAACAGACAGCCATACTATTGCAATATATTACACCAGCAAATATAAGAAGGCATAATACCAGCTGCATGTAGAACTCGAGAACACACTGAGATAAGGAGCTGCACTGAAAAGCAGTGTTGATCTAAGGACAACTTACCAGGAAGTCTTTGTACTCTCAGCCATCAGCACTTGGAATGGTGCTTGGATCAGACATTCTCTTAGGGCTGGGAAAATGCACAAATCTTGAACAAGACCTGAACAAAGTATAGAGCTTTGAGTGCTTGAGCAGAATGTGCAAAGAGGAAGGGACAAAGACACGGAGAAGAAAGAATAGAGGTGCAGCAGGAGAAAAGAAACCATAAGAAGCCAAAAAGCCAGGGTCTATCTACACATTTCTACTAATGAGGTTAGAAGGGCCTAGGTGGGGAGAATTGGAACTTAGGGCTCTCCTTCATGGAACCACAGTGACTTTCAGTTTCCCTAATCTACTGACACTGTTCCCCTCTCTCTGCCAGACACTGCATCTCAGAACAGTCTTTAACTTTCTAGGGAACACTCTGGCATCTAATTTATTGTTTTAAACCTGTAGAATTTACCCTAACAAACTCTCACTTGCCCACATCCTTCTCTTCCAACAGCCATCCCTCTACTTTCATCTGGACAGTTGCTAATAGCTTCCTAACTGCTCTTCCTCTTTTCAGGGTCTCTCTGAACCAATCCCAATCCCTTCTACACAACACAAATAGACCACCTTCTCTAACACATAGATCACATCATCACTGTTAACCACATCTCCATCATCATCATGACAAGCACTGCCATGTGCTTGTACTATGCTGATTCCTTTACACGTATAATTTCATTAATTTTCAAACACACAAACATCAGCTTTATTCTTATTTTACAGATGGTGAAACTGAGACTCACGTAGTCAGAAGTCAATAGCTTGTTAAAGACAAAATCAGCATTTGAATGCTGGTCTAAGTCCATTCCCCCCCCTTGCCATTTTTCTTTTCTACCTCCTACTTCCCTGTTCAAAATCTTATTTTGTAAGACAAGGGGGAAGCACATGCTGCTCCTTTTTACATGGAAAAGTTTCCTTTTAGACCTCTCTACCTATCTAAATTCTCCCCAAATTCCATCTCTTCCATGAAGACTTTTCTAAGCGTGAAATATACTTAATACCTCTGTGCCCAACCAGATGGTAGTAACATCTGCTCCAAGAAGAGAAACAGAATAGTACAAGGGAGAGTATGTTTTTCTAATTGGTTCTTTTATTTTGAAACAATCTTAAATTTGCAGAAAACTTGGAAGTATAGTACAAAGGGTTTTTTCCCTGAACCATTTGAAAGTAAGTCCATTATGCTGAGCTTTAGAGTATATTTCCTCCAAACAAGGGCATTCTCCTCATAACCACAACAGGACCCTCATAGTCAGAAATTAATGTTGATACCACCATTTAATCTTCAGACCCCATTCAACTTGTTTTTCCCCAATAACATTCTGCATAGTAAAAGCATCTGGGACAGAATCACATGGCTGGATTAAGTTGTCACCTCTCTTTAGTTTCCCTCAGTCTGAAATAAGTCCTTGCCTCACCTTGATACTTTTTAAGATTTTAGGCCAGTTATTGTGTAGAAATGTTCTCAATTTGGGTCTGTCTGATGTTTCCTCATGACTAGAATCTGGGTGTGCTGCTTGGGCAAGGAGCATCAGAGAAGGCTGCCGTGTTCTCAGTGTTTCCTCTCACAAGGGGCACAAGTTTCAGCGTGTCCCATGGCTGATGATGTTCACTGTGATTACTTGATCGAGAAGGTGTCTGCCAGGCTTCTCCACTGTTTTCAAGTGCTTTGTAGGGAGGCACTTTGAAACTTGATTATGTCCCATTCCTCAGAAAACTTTTATTTGTATAGCTACTTATTTATATTAATATAGATTCATGGTTTCCTATATTTATTCAATAGATTGACTCTATTATTATCATGTTCTATGTTGATGCTAAATTTGTCCTATATTAGGCCAGTGGGGGCTCCTTTAAGTTGACTTCTGTGCCTTTTGACATGTTCCATTCATTTTTTTGAACTACTTTCTGGCACAAGAGGAAGTTATCAACTCATCTTGTATTTCCCTTTTCCCAGCCCTGGAACTAGCCATTTCTCTAAACAGTCCTGGTTCCTCTTAGTGGAAAATGGCATTTAGAAGCCAATGTATGGGTACCAGGTGAGCTCGCTAGTACCAGAGCTAGGAAACATATGCATGCATATACATACATGTATACATTCTGATATTTACATGAATATTTTTGTATCTACTTTTATACTGAAAATCACTGGTTTATATTAGTGCCTATTTTAATTTTATTTTATTTTTGTCCTTTTCCTTGTTTATAAGTCCCTTCTTTGGCACTGAGAAACCTGCCTCCCATTATTCGAAATACATTTACTTATTTGACCAATCCCTAGTATGGAACTCATTCCCACCACGCCCCTGCTTTTACACACACACACACACACACACACAGAGGGAGAGAGAGAGATGGCCTCCTCACCCTATGTAGGCCCTAAAACCCTGTGTCAAGCCACCACTACCCCATGTGGAAACCCTTCTTAATATGCTCAAGCTCTGACACCTAGACAGGCTCTGAGTACCCATTCACATGGCACTCTCCTCACTGCACATGGGTTCTAACACCCATCACCTAGCCAAGCCCTCCTTGTGGACACCCTGGTGACCCTGTCCAGGTTCTGGATTTCCACACCCCATGCGCAAACAAAAATTCCTACCTCACTCTGCCCAACTTCATGACTCTAGGGCTGAATGTTCAGGAAGGGAAAGGAAGAAGAGAAAGAGGAAAAGGAAACAGGTATATACTTTGAAGTAAAATAAATCTGTCTGTCCATCCTGATTGCTGCTTAAGAGCTTCGTGAACTCTGACAAGCTACTGATTTCTCTGAGCTCTTTTTCCTAAGAAGGAACATGGCATAATCCAAAAAAGGAAGACTTTGGAGTTAGTTAGGCCTGGGTTTGAAACTTGGTTCTGCCACTGTCTCAATCTATTTAAGCTGCTATAACAAAATACCACAGACTAGGTAACTTGTAAACAGAAGAAATTTGTTTCTCACCATTCTGGAGACTGGGAGTCCAGGATCATGGTGCCGGCATGGTCACATTCTCATGAAGGACCTCTTCCGAGTTGCAGACTGCCCACCTCTTACTTGTCCTCACACAGTGGAAAGGGTCTGAAGAGCTTTCTTGAGCCTCTTTTATAAAGGTTTATTAATCCCATTACTGAGAGCTCCACTCTCATGGTCTTATCATTTCCCAAAGGCCGAATACCATCACATTGGGTGTTAGGATTCCAACATGTATATTTGGGACAGGGACACAAACGTTCAGACCATAGCTGCCACTGACTAGTTCTGTGACCTCGGGCAAATCGCTGGCACTCATTTATAAGATGAGAGTTATTGTGGGGATGAAGTGTGATCATGTATACAAAGCACCTGTCACTGGTAGGAATTTGGCTGTTGGTATTGTTATCTGTAATGGAGATACCAAAGTCTCTGTTATAGGGTTGTTGTGAGGATTCGTGATAAGAGATGTAAAGTACATGGCATGCAATAAATGCTTAGTATATAATTGCTGTTATGTGCCACAAAGGAGACATAAGTAATATTTCTGCCTGGTAGTTATTTTTATACATGTATTTTCTCAATTAGGTTGTAAATTTTTTGAAAGCAGGAAACTTATTTTGTATCTTCAGCAATGCCTAGTGGATTTCTTGGCATGTATTTTTTCACTAAATTAACAGAGAGCTTTAAATCACCAAGATTAAAATTTGGGAGTCTTGTTCTGCAGGCAGTTTGTGGTAATTATACATTTGGAGGTATGGTGGAGACATCGAAAGTGTTGTTAAAAAATTAATTGGGGGCGCCTGGGTGGCTCAGTTGGTTAAGCGACTGCCTTCGGCTCAGGTCATGATCCTGGAGTCCCAGGATCGAGTCCCGCATCGGGCTCCCTGCTCGGCAGGGAGTCTGCTTCTCCCTCTGACCCTCCTCCCTCTCATGCTCTCTGTCTCTCATTCTCTCTGTCTCAAATAAATAAATAAAATCTTTAAAAAAAAAATTAATTGGATAGTTCCATATAAGATGAATTAGAATAGGAATTGAAAGTGGAGATTTAGAATTTGTCTATTTGATCAACTATATGGAATCTTCCACTTTTGCATATTTATTATATATACTGCCAAAGTGAGCACAGAATTTCTTTTTTCACATTTGCATGTTTATAATTTGGTTTCAAAGAATCGGGGTGTGGTGCAGCAAATATTATTTGTTTTAAACATGGGTGGGGAACTGTTTTTGTTTGTAATGTCGGGGTGAACAGGGGAATAGGGACTGGTACTAAGCAGAGAGTAGCATAAAGGCATTGAGTCACAAAACAGGTGGGAAAGAGGATCTAGCAGGAAAATGGGAGGTGCCCTAGCAATCCATTTCCATTTGGCCTAGGGACCTGGTGTGAGATGGTCACTGAGGATGTCAACATCCAAGTGAAAAAGGCGAACAGTTGAAAAGTTGGCAAAACTCTGCCTTCTCCAGTTCAACTCTTTCTCCCCTGTATGAGCCTCTTCTTATAGAAGAAAGGAGAGAGAATGGGAATGAATGAGCAGTGATTGGAAGGCCTCTGTCCCTTGAGTCTCTTCTCCCCACCGATTAACAACATAGTTTATTGCATTATACAAAAGCTATCCCTATCCAGAGGGGCCATTGCTCTGTACACCCTGATAGATCAAAGGCCTTGCAGAGTACTGTTAATTCATCTCCTGCTTTTGAAAGCTTTGTATTTCTTCCTAGCACATACTGTACTAGAGGATAGAAAGTCTGAGAAATTCAAGTTTGAGAACGTGTAGCTTTGTCCCTCTGAGGGAGACTATAAATCAGGTTAATGATACTAAATGTCATAAATGATGGAATCTAGCAAGCACTGTCAAACAAGCGTCATTTCTTTTGTAATTATAGTGTTCTCTCCATTTCACTGTGCAATGGTTTAAAACCAGAGCCCTGCCAAAAGTACATCTGGGAAACAGGATATTTTTTTGGTCCAAATCATCAACAATAGAAGCTCAAGTGTAGAATCCTGTGTTTATGAGACTACAAATTTCCCGTTTTGTCACTTCCTCTAAATGACTCAGAGCATGATGTCTGTGGTTGTGAGCTGTGATGTAAAAGGGATTTATACTGAGATTTGTCTAGGCCTTAGAAATATAAACAGAGCAGAATAAATAAGCTGGCTTGTATCTTCACACTTGCAAAATTTGAATAGACTTGGGATACTGACAGTAGCGAAAGTCCATTCTATTGTTCCTATAAAATGATAATGACAGAACATGAGCAGAAATCTGAAGATTATATATTTATAAATCTAGATCCTCTGCCTCGGAAGGGCATGCTTGTAGGTAGGATATTATGGCCATGGAGCAGTGGGGGGTTTGTGAGTAGGCTGATATCATCATCCTGAGACTGAATTTACAGATGAGACTTGTCTAGTTCATTTCTTCTACCCAGTTTCCTATGCGTGTTTGAGGGGAGGAGGTAATAAACACTTTCAGTGGGAGAAGTATAAGACTTAGATAATCTACCAGTTGGGAAATCACTTCCTGAATAATTAGATAAAATTTCGTATTGATCTTAGGTCACATGTATACAAACGTTAAATGGTTTAGAAACATATTGTTGGTAGAGCTATGGTGCAAGAAGACTCTGCTAATATAGGGGCTAAAATAAATTTCAGCTGACTCTTAAATACAATTCTCCAAAAGTGTAATGTATTAAATCAAGCCCAAACATTGATTTCATGACACTATAATAGTCAATCCCCTGGGGCAAGGGGGCCTCAGATACATTTAGAAAAGCCAGGTGTGTCAGTGTTAGGCAGTATGGTAAAACTTCTTGGACCACTGTGATCTGAAAGAAAGTTTCGGCAATTTCACTGATTTACTCTTTGCCTTAAAATTTTGCTTGCTTGACAAGATTGTACCTTTTTCCTTTTGAGCCAGTGTTCAGGGCGTGTTTACCAACACCTTTAGGCTCATGATGAAGTGTGACCGTTGGGATGAATAGCCATAAGTGTGCAAGACTTGTGGTGTGCATAGCTAGGATCAAACACACTGGTAGAACAGTTTGCAATAGCTCTTCTTTACTCTGACAGAGTCTTGTGTCAAAACTATGCTTAACCCCCTTGCTGCTGATCTTTTTCCAAGATGACTTACTGCCGTGACTTAGCACATGAAAGGTCCATCCTGTGAAGATAGTTGACCATTTGCTCTGAGTAGGCAGAGAAAAATAAACTTTTTTTTTTAGGTACTTTGAGTTTCTGGGTTCCTTTGAAGGATAAAAGTAATCAATTTGCATTGATTTACATATTTTAGTACCAAAAGCTAAATTTATTTTTTATTCAGTAGATATTTAAAGAGGTAGGGTAATCCACATGAGAGAAAAAAATAAATGATTTTATGAGCTTATATTCTAGTTGTGGAGAAGAAAATAGGCAAATGAAGAAGTAAACAAGTTATAGATTTAGTAAATGCTGTGAAAGAAATAAATATGATTAAATAGAATGGGATTCTTTGAAAGTTCAGGAAAGTCCTCCTCAAAAAGATGATAAAGCTATAACCTGTCATGCAAAGGTCTCGAGGAAACATTCGAGGCGATGATCATTGTAAGAGCAAAGACAGATTTGCCTAGCTGTGCTTAGTTGCTTAGACAGGAATAAAGCTAGTATGGCTAGATTATAGAGTAAATAGAAGGGAGAGCAGTAAGATATGAAGTCTGAGAGACACAACCCTGGGCAAGTTCATACAAGGCCCTGAGGAAAAGATGAAAATTTGGAGTTTTGTGCTGAGGACAATAGGAAGCCATTAAACATTTGTAAGAGATATGTGATCTAAAGAAAAGCTGATTAGCACCTATTTTGTATATGTATTATATACTGTATTCTTAAAGTAAGCTACAAAAAAGAATGTTAAGAAAATCGTAAGAGAAAATGCATTCACAGTACTATAGTGTATTTATAAAAAAAAAAGAAAAAAGAAAAAACTGCTTATGAGTAGAGCCACACGGTTCAGACCCATGTTGTTCAAGGGTCAACTATATCAGACTTTAGAAGCTTGCAGGAAGGCTCCAACAGAGCCAGAATTCAGACCTCCGAGAAAGGGCACTCCTTGGCTGATACTGGTACCCTGGGAGCTTTGAGCAGACACCCTGCAGAGCTGAGATCAAACCTCCGAGGATGGAGGGATTTGCTGCCAGATGGTGCTGGGCACTCTGAAGTTGCACAATGGTACTGATTCTGATAGCGTGGGAAAAAACTGCAGATTGAATCCAACTGCTACTACTAGAAACAACTGATGCAGTCACAGATACCTAAGGAGCAGCTCCATTTAGTAAGGAGTGAAATGAAAGCTGCACATATCACTTCCACTCATATCCTATTGGTCTAACAGGTATAAACAGGTTTAAGAATAAATATGACTAATTCTCGGTTAGCATGCAACTCAACTGGCGGGAGCAGAGATGCACTGATACTCTTTAAGAATAACCTATAGACTTCAACCACCCAACAAGTCTTGGGCACTAGTCCATTTCCTTTCCAGAGAACAGGGAGTTCCTATGACCCCCTCCTTCATTTGACAATTTGCTAGAATGACTCACAGAACTCAGGAAAGTCCTTGACTTAAATCACCAGGTTATTATGAAGGATGCAACTCAGGAACAGCCACATGTATTAGAGTATGCGAGAGGTAGCCCTTCCGTGCCCTCTCTGAGCACACCACCCTCCCAGCACTTCAGTATGTTTATCAACTTGGAAACTCTCCAAACCCCATCATCTGGGGGTTTTTATGGAGATTTCTTTACATATGTATGATTGATTAATTCATTGGCCCTTAGGGAATGAACTCAATCTCCAGCTTCTCTCCCCTCCCTAAAGGTTAGGGAGTGAGGCTTAAACCTCTAATCAGGTGGTTGGTTTTTCTGGCAACCAGCCCCTAACCTGAAGCTATTTATGCGCCCCCTCACCTCCAGGAGTCTTCATCAGTATACAAAAGATAGTATATTCCAAGGGTTTTAGGAACTCTGTGGCAGGAACCAGGGACAAAGGCCACGTATTTATTTTTTATTATACCACAATACACACACACACACACATTTACACACACACACACACACACACACCCTTCAGGAATCTAGCATAGTTTGTTTTAGGGACCTGAACTGAGCACAAGCACTGTATTTGGAGTTATTTTAAGACCAAGTCATTATTTTTATTTTTAGTAGTTCTCCTTTGGGAATAAAATGCTACATTTTACTTCAGCAGGAAGATGATAAAATATTTGAGAAATGAATGTGTTGAATATTGGGTCACTTCTGAATCTTGATACTCCAGAGGAACTGATTTTTTTTCCACTCAATATCTCAAAAAATAGGCACACATTAAAGTGGCTGTGAGGGATTGATGTTGCAAGTGCTTGAAATAAATTGAAGGACTTTTACAGGTTATTCCCCATATGCTCATAAAACAAGTTGTAGTTTTTAGCTATGGTATAATCAATATCCCTTATATAATGATGCTACCAGAAGGTTTCTCCTTGTGTTTCAAAAAAATTAACTTGAAAACTTATAAGATCATTATTCTTTACCTGTGAAATTGTTTATCTACTTATCTCCTATTAGGCCTTAAACTTATTGAGTGTATGAACTATATCTTGTTCATTTCTGTATGCCTGGTAGTTATCATATTGCCTCACATCAAGTAGATGCTCAATAAATGCTTATTTTATTACCATATTTTACCTATTTTAAGATGCACTTTTTTTCCACATTTTACCATCTCTGAAATTGGGGTGCATCTTACAATTGATAATGGTGTACGTTATGGTCAACGAAGTTTGAAAATCTTCAACTGATATCTCCTGGTAAAATCAAGAAAGCACCAAACTCACAACATATTAGATTTAATGAAGTATGGGTAACCGATAAATTATTAAAAGATTACCTTCCTTAAGTTGTTTATTATAATATTGATTCAAACATATTTTATGAAGGGGTGTCATGCGTATGACCTTAAATACCCTTTTACAATTTTACAGCCTCATAAATTATATAGTTTGATTCAATTTATTATCAGCTTTTTTTTATTACTTGTAAGTATTACTTGTAAGTAATAAAAATGGAGTTTATCATTTTAGCCACGTTAATTACCTTTACTCTGCCATGTAATTGAGAAATGGGTCCTTCAGATTTTATTATTCTTCCAATTCACTCTTTTGTAATTTACTCAAAAGTGTTAACACATGTTTCACATTAATCTTTGTTTTTGTATTAACCTAGTTATATACTGAGTACACATAGTAACATTCTGCTAAAAGCCATGGAGATAGTAATATTTCTATCTCTGTGCCATCTGAGACCCTGAACCCATAGGCAAAACCTCTACTAAGCAATTAGCATTTGTTTACATTGTAACCAACCAACACTCTCCAAGGTTTAGTAAATAATCTGCTCCTATTCTGTTTATGAATTTCAGTTTACTTATATATATGTGCTGCCTTGTTTTGTCCAGTTCATCACTTGAAAACTTGGTTGTTTTAATAGCTAGGGGGAAAAATATTTCTTTATAAACTGCATGACCATATTTGTTTAATTTGAAAGGATTTGGAAAAAGGAAAGAGGCTTTTTTTAAAAAAAAACTTTGTGAGTGAGGTGTACAGATGAAAGGAATAAAAAAGTCTGATTTTTAAAGCAACAGTCTGCTTATTATAGCAGATGATCAGAAATGCCAACTGAAATTCTTCACTGGACCATTTCATCAGCAGCAGCATGACAGACTTTCACATAATCCCAGTGGTCTGCAGATGTGCATAAAGGCAACTCCTCATACGTAAAAAGAATATTTCAATGTACCTACTCTTTCCCAATTTTTTAAATAAAACTTTATTACAGGGACACTTGGGTGGCTCTGTCGGTTAAGCCTCAGACTCGATTTCAGCTCAGGTCATGATCTCAGGGTGCTGAGATTGAGCCCTGTGTCAGGCTCCATGCTCAGTAGGGAGACTGTTTGAGATTCTCTCTCTTCCACTCCCTCTATCCCTCCCCACACTCTCTCTCTTTCTCCTTCAAATAAATAAGTAAATCTTTAAAAAAAAAAAAACAAAAAAACGGGGGCACCTGGGTGGCTCAGTCGTTAAGCATCTGCCTTCAGCTCAGGTCGTGATCCCAGGGTCCTGGGATCGAGCCCCACGTCGAGCTCTCTGCTCAGCGGGAAGCCTGCTTCTCCCTCTGCCACTCCCCCTGCTTGTGTTCCTTCTCTCACTGTGTCTCTCTCTGTCAAATAATAAATAAAATCTTAAAAAAAAAAAAAAGCTACATGCTGCAGGCCAAATACGGGAACAGAAGTTATTTTTAGATAAAGGTCAAGTGGTCTTTTACAAGTATTTGATATTGCACTCCTGGACATTTATTCCAGGGAAATGAAAACTTATGTTTACACAAATGGCTGTACAGGGGCGCCTGGGGGGCTCAGTCGGTTGAGCACTCGCACTCGACTCTGGATTTCAGCTCAGGTCAGGATCTCAGGGTCATAGGATCAAGCCCCATGTGGGGCTCCATGCTGGGCATGGACCCTGCTTAGGATTCTCTCTCTGCCTTTCCCCCTTGACCCTCTTCTCTCTCTCTCTCTCTCAAAAAAAGGGGGGGCACACCTGGGTGGCTCTGTTGGTAGAGCGTCTAACTCTTGGTTTTGGCTCAGGTCGTGATCTCGGAGTCCTGTGATCGGGCTAGTATCAGGCTCTGCGGGGAATCTGCTTGAGGGTTCCCTCCCTCTACCCCTCCCCTGACACGCACACACACACACACACACACTCTCTCTCTCTCTCTCTCAAATAAGTCTTTTTTTAAAAAGCCTGTACATAAATGTTCATAGCAGCTTTATTCATAATAGCCCCAAACTGGAAAAAGCTCAGTGTCTTCAGTAGGTGAATAATTAAACAAATTGTGGTACATCTATACCACAGGGTGCTCCACAGCAATAAAAAGGAACTACTGATACATGTAATTATTTAAATATATCTCAAGGGAATTGTGCTGAGTGAAAGAAGCCAGGCCCAGAAGGTTACAAACTATATTATTCCATTCATGCAAACATTCTTTAAATAACAGAATTATAGAGGCAGAGAACAGATTAGTGATTTCCAAGGGTTAAGGATGATGGAGGTAAGGTGATGGGTGTGGCTATAAAGGGTTAGCAAGACCAAGCCCTGTGGTGATGGGAGAGTTCTGTATCCTAATTGTGATAGGAGTTACATAGATCTGTATCTGTGATAAAGTTGCATAGAAACACACACACACACACACACACACACACTGACCACCTAAAAACTGGTGAAATATCCTGGTTATAATATTGTACTAAGTAAAAGGTACATAGGACCTCCCTGTTCATTTTTTCCCCAAATTCTTGGGAATCTATTATTATTTCAAAATTAAAAGCTTTAAAAAGATATTCTGCATAGACAAGTGGAGCCGTATCAAACCAAAAATCTACACAGTGAAAGAACCAACAAAGTGAAAAGACACCCTACAGAATGGGAGAAGACGTTTGCAAACCATATGGCTGATAAGGGATTAATATCCAAAGTATAAGGAACTCCTATAACTCAATAGCAAAAAAATAACCCAATTTAAAAGTGAATAAGAAACTAAATAGACATTTCTCCAAAGATGATTTACAAATGGCCAGCAGGAAAATGGAAAGGTGCTCACCATCACTAATCATCAGGTAAATGCAAATCAAAACCACAATGAGGCATCACCTCACACCACACATGTTAGGATGACCATCATCAAAAAAAAAAAAACAATATAGCAAGTGTTTGGTGAGGATGTGGAGAAATTGGACTTCCTGTACACTATTGGTGGGAATGTAAATTGGTGCAAGCACCATGGAAAACAGTACATAGGTTCCTCAAAAAATTAAAATTAGAACTAATATCCGGCTTCCCACTTCTGGGTATATATCCAAAGGAATTGAAATCAAGATCTTGAAGAGATATTTATACTTCCATGCTCATTACAGTATTATTCACAACAGCCAAGAAGTGGAGACCACCTAAATGTCCACTGATGGATGAATGGATAAAGAAAACATGGTAGATGCATACAATGGAATATTATTCAGGCATAAAAATAAATCATGGCATTTGCAACAACATGGATGAGTCTGGAGGACAATATGCTAAGTAAAACAGGCTAGTCGCAGAAGGATAATACTGCATGATCCACTTACATAGGAGGCATATAAAATGGTCAGCTTCATAGGAACAGAGTAGAATGGTGGTTGCCAGAGGCTGGGAGGAGAAATGGGGGAATTGCTGTTTAATGGATACAGAGTTTCAGTCATACAAGATGGAAATTACAATATTGTGCTTATACTTAAAAATAAATTGTCCAGGGATGCCTGGGTGGCTCAGTTAGTTAAGCGTCTGCCTTTGGCTCAGGTCATGATTCCGGAGTCCTGGGATCGAGTCCCCATCAGGATCCTTGCTCAGTGGGGAGGCTGCTTCTCCCTCTGCCTGCCACTCTCCCTGCTTGTGCTCGCTCTTGTGCACATGCATGAGCTCTCTCTCTGACAAATAAATAAAATGTTTTTAAAAAAATAAAAAATAAATTGCCCAGGTGTAGCCCCCTGCAGAATATTTCTGAGAATTCCCAAGGAGGTTTGCCTGCCTCATGCCACCTCTCCAGCTAAACTGACTTATCCCTATTTTTGGCCATTGTCACCACCTTTCCATGATGCAAAATTGTATAAGCCAATTCTCTGGTTCTATTTTAAGATTGCCATAAGGAAATTAGAATTCAGAAAAGGAAATTCTAATTTGATCAAATTTGTGGAGCTTATCCCAAGTCCATTGGATTCACTTTGCCACAGGAATCCTTTACCATTTACTACTATCAGTCTCTCCCAGCAATAATGTCATTAAACCCCAGTCTACAACTGGTCTGTTCCAGAGTCTACTCCAGAACACAGAAGGGACTGGAAGCTTTGATTCTTTTCACTGACTTCTACACTCTCTTAAGACTTTGCCCAAACCAACATAAATGCTAAATATCTTACCCATGGGGTATTCTGTTTTACAAACCAGATGTGACCAACCTATTACTATTAAAATTGAAATTAAATTTTTAAAATAATTTTCTTAAAACTTCTGTTCCAGATCATGGGTCCCAACAGTAAATTAAGGTCTATGGTCTTTCCAAACCTTACATGTAAATTTCCAATTCTGATGCCAATGCCAAGTCCCATCCCCAGGGGGGGTGTACCCAGAGCACTGGGCAATGGTGCCCATTTCCCATCCTTCAGGACCGACTGTGGCTCCACACATAGAAACACACAACATATTGTCCCGGTCCTTAATCCCTAGTAATCTCAGGCCTTCAGGCAATTAAAAAGCATTTACTCCTGGTATAGAAAGTGGTAATTCTTTCTTGAAATGTTACTATAAAATTGCCTGGGCTTATTCAAAGTCTTTATTCACTTCTCCCTCCCTCCCTCCCTCCCTCCCTCCCTCCCTCCTCTTTCCTGTTTCCTCCCTTTTACTCAGGAAACTATTTAAATCCTTAGATAAATAAAAGCAGTGTGTTTCTGATTATTTTCTGTAGGTACAAGTATTGCTCCAAATTTTTAAAAGCTTTTTCTTGTTGAATAAATTTTCTTTTGTTATTCATAAAATTTTCTTAACATTGTGCTCCACTCTGTCATTTTCCTTTGCTTTTTCAAAATTAATATCACTGTATACATCTTAAACACCATGGAATTTAATATTAAATATTTTATTGGCTATATAGAACATGTTTTTAATAATAAAAACTCATGGGTATAATTTTAATTAAGTACCATCTTATAGTCTCTTCTTTTATTCCTTGGTTATCTTTGCAACAAGAAAAATAATATGCCCTGATCTAGAATAAGAATCTAGTAACTTTGATGTTAAACATTTCCCTGAGTACTATATAAAATATGTAATTTAAGGAACAGTCTGAATCTTTAAAATTCTGTTTATTTTTCTCCTTTCCTTTTAAAATGTGATTGAAGAGTACAAAAACCACATATTACTCAATATTGTTAATTACTTTAATTATTAATGGAGAAGTCAATTTTTAAAGACTTGTGTATAAGACTATAATTTGTTACTTGCAAAAAGTATAGAAAGTTAAAATTTTATAATATGCTTAATTATTTTTCTGTTTAGTGTACATATTTAGGCACCTACCATGAACCAGGAATGTGCTTAGAATGAATGGGGTGTAGCTGATGTAGAACTTGGCCATCAGCATCACCAGGGAACTCATTAAAAATGTAAAGCCTCAGACCCCACCCCCAATCTACTGAGTCAGGAACACTGGGAGTGAGATTAACAACTCTTCAAGCTGATTCTGACTCACCTGTGCTAAAATTTGAGGACACTGATTCACATGAAACAATTACTATGTAGTGTGGAAAGTATCACATTAAATATGTCTACAAAATACTCTAGAAAAAGGAAGAAACAGCAAATAACTGGGAAATTAAGGAAAACTCTATAGAAGTGATGTTTGAGCCATCTTTGGAGCTGAGTAGGATTTTACTCTTTAATTAAACAAATCTTTGTACAACACAAAGTATCCTAGTCACTCTGCCAGACTGAGAGAGTTTAATAAACAATCGTTCAATAAAAGTCACTGAGCAATAACGCAATAACTCAGAGGCAGATTTACCAGGAAGCTAACCAAGCTGAAGCTTCAGGCTTCCTCTCTCGCCTGGGACCCTTCCAGTGCCCCATGTCTACTTTGGAATTATACAAAATTAGGAGAATGCATAATTGTGTACTCTTTTTCTTACATTGGGCCCTCCCCAAATTGTATAAGCCTCACGTCCCCCCACAAAACCTACCTCCAAAATCACACTTGCTATGTTTGGAGGTAGAAGGGAGATAGTAAGGAAGCAAGCCAGGACGTTCCAGCAAAGGAAACCACATATGCCAGGGGATGGAGGCAGAGAGTGTTAAGTCTGTCAGCATACCTGGAGCAGGGGTAACTGGGGGGAAACTGATGCTGACAAGGTACATTACCAGAAGCCTTGGATGCACTGCCAAGGGGTTTGGACTTTATCCCCTACACAATAAATTACATTAGCGATTTCTCAGTGGATGCCTGCATTTAACAAAGGTAACTGTAGCCACTGTGGAAGCAAACAGATTGATGAAGGGAGAGACTAGAACCAGGGACATCAGTCAGGAGCATAACGAAATAGACCAAGAGGGAAATGTTGAAGGTGTAGGTGCAGGTAATGGGAGTGAATTTGAGGGAGATACTTGAGAGAGAATCTACTTAAGGACCATTTGAAAGATGGACCAGGAAGAGATATTAAAGGTGACTTAGATTTATAGTTTGGGTGGTTTGGATGCATTATAATGTGAATAATAAACCTCTCTGCTCAAAAAAATATATGGAGGAGCAGTGGGTTTATGGAGAAAATAATGCGCTCCATTTCAGTAAGTTGTTTTTCTACATTATTTGTCTATCATTCTGAAATACGTATATATCTTTCTAAATAACGGCTTTTTGAAAAGAGCTACACATTGAAAGATAAATTACTTATATATAGCCTGGTGCTTTATAAATATGCAATATCATTATTCTAAAAATTGTTACATTCTATAGTCGTTAATTAAATCACTATTTCTAAAAAAAAAAAAAAAACATGAAATGGGATTTAAGTATGGCAAAAGCCTGTCTTGCTGATAAAATATGGAACCAAACAGACTAAAATGACACCATCTTTGGCTAGAAAAATGGTTCTAAAATATCTGCAAATAGCTTCTAGGATGAAGAGGTCAGAAGACTCCCCATTTATATCATTAAATGGAAGGTAGCAGAGTAGGTAAGGAGAAGAAGGGACGGTACACTCTGCTTGGATCCAGGTGGAGGTTGGGGGTTAATGGAAGAAAGTTTAAAGTTCCCTATCAGAGATAAACATGACAGAAGCAGTGAGTTATATCTGCAATCCACATCAAAGAACACTAAACAGATTTGATGCCTTGATATAATTATACAGATCAGACATTTAGCAAAGCATAAAGCAGCATGATGTCTCAAGAAAAAGGTCATCTAAATATCCCTAAAGGATTGTTCACTGAGATTGTTCAGAAAGAGAAAACTCTCCGAGGATGAGGGACATCTGTTTTTGTTGTGTGAGCTTTGCAGTGCTGTTAGACTTCATGACTGGCTCATTGCCATTTAATAGGAAAGCCATTGTCAAGGCACCCCACCCCTCATTGAGAACTCTGCTTGCTGGGCCATGGCACTGCTAACCACAACAGAAAGAAACAGCGGATCCTCCAGAGTTGTCATGCAAGTCCTCAGGCCAACTTAATATCCATCAGAGTTCCTTGCTGGGACTTATGAACTTATACACCTGGGATTCTGACAGTGCATCCTGACAACATTTCTACATTTAGGATTGAAAATATTTCTCTCTTTCCCTGGATTTATCTCATTCCTGGTGGAAGTTAATTCCCTGGTTCTCTGTATTTTTTATGACTCCACAAGCTAAAGGTGATTTTAGATATTAACACAGTTCACCCCATATTTAATTGGCAAGTGGTCAGGAATTTTACACAGTAATAGTGAAGAGTGGGTGGGGGGAGGGAAATTGTTTCATGGGTATAGATAAGTTCTGGAGATCTGTTTCACAACAATGTGAATATACTTAACACTATTGAACTGTACACTTAAAAATGGTTAAGATTGTTTAAAAATTTTCATTATGTATTATGCCACAAGAAACTCCAGGACCCTAATGGGTACCTTAGGTCTTCAAGATCCCTCTAACTTGTTTTTGTATTGTGTTCCTGGCTTGATTCTTGGTATTTAACTGTACATTTGTCAAACAGAAATTGAGCAGCATATTCAACTGACAGGCATACAGTTTGAAGCTGAGTTAAAAGAATTGTGTATCTGCCACTGTACGAAGTTAGGTGATTCATAAACCAAACCCCTTGATGTGGTGCAGAAAAGCAATACTTAATGATTTCAAACCCAAAGCCAATACCCGTCCATTCTTCAGTATTCCTCATCATGGAGAAAAACAAAAACATAAATGACTTCAAATAGCATGTAGATGAGCATTTCTATTTTGCTTAAAAACATAAGTATTTTTCCTCTAATGCAATACATGCATTCCAGAACACCTTGCATTCTATAAAATTATATGCTACACATGACAGGGCTTCTGAGAAACTTTGGATTAGCCACAGACCACTCAAACCTATGCAACTTTATATACAGAACATTAACACCAAAAAAAACCAATACTACCATAGCTTAAAAGGTATGTTAAATCCTAATGAATAACTACTGTAGTTAATATAGGCATGGTAAACATAGGTATTTGTTGCAGGAAATAACAGTAGCTTGATGGAAAGGGGTGACAGGAGGGTTGAGACCACTGAGCTTTGTAGCAACAAGGACAACATTCAAAAGGATCAGCAAAAGCTGAAGGGTACTTCCAACACAAGGCATTGGCCAAGCAGAGCCAAGGGTGAAAATATGGGATGAATGGGATTTTAATACTCCTGAGATCCTTTGTGCCTTGCTGCGCTCCTCTGTGGTAGTACACTTTATGTTCAGCTCCTGTTGCCTGGCAGTGTAGAAGATTAGTGCACTGGGAAAATCTTGGATAAACCAACGGCAAATTCAGTATTATTTTGACAGTACCCTGCATTACTGCTATAGACTGAATGTTTGTATCCCTCCAAAATTCATAGGTAAAACGTAATCTCGAAGGTGATAGTATTAGGAGGTAGGGCTTTGGGGAGGTTGGTTAGGCCATGAGTGTAGAGGCCTCATAAATGGGACTTAGTGACCTTATAAAAGAGACCCCAGAGAGCTCACCTGCCTCTTCTGTCATGTAAGGACACAACAAACAGGAAGCAGGAAGCAGGGCTCTCACCAGACATCTAATCTACTGGCACTTTGATCTTGGACTTCCTAGCTTCCAGAATGGTGACAAATTTCTATTGTCTATAAGCCACCTAGTTTATGGTATTCTGTTATAGCAGCCCTAACAGATTAAGACAATTGCCAATTATGTTGAAGCAATGTTGAGTTATAGAAATGCACGTTGCCCCAGAACAGACTGTATCTGCATTTGAACATTTTCTAAAAATTGATATAATGTGTATGTTTGATTAGATTTGACAATTGGGAATGAACTTGGTTCCTGTCCCTGCATCAACACCCTGTATACAAACCCTTTCCTGCAGCTGGATGAGTTTTCCTCTAAAACTTTCTCCAAGAATCACTGAAAATGAGTATTTGATTAAGTGCTGCTAAGGGTTTCTTGATGTACAAAGTAAGCAGAGAAAATTTCAGTATCTTCAAAACTATTGTTACATTTGTTGTTATCATTAATGACTATTTGAAAGAACAGTCCTGAATGCAGAGGACTTTCATAAAGCATGGTCATCAGACCAACTATTTCAGAATTACCTAGTGGGCTTCTTAAATAGGTAGATTTCCCGGTGCCAACCTGAGACTTTTGAAATCAGCATTTCTGCCAATAGGTCCCAAAAACCTTTATTTTGTCAAAACGTTCAGTTAAATCTAATGCTCTTTAAAGTTTGGGAAGCAGTAATATAATGGTTTCCTGCCACATAATACAAGTGGACATAGTACAGATGGTTGTCTAACAATGTATCTTTCAAAGCATGTGCTACTAAGAATCTGATACAATCTCATGACAGGCACTGAGTCAGGAAAAGCATTGCAAGAGTAGACTTAGGCAAGTGCTACCTGATACTGTTAGGGTATATTACACCTGGGACATCTATTCCCTGACAGGGCATTCAGGTCTTCTCTTCAAGTCTTTAATCCATTTTGAGTTGATTTTTTGCATATGGTGTAAGATAGAGGTCCAGTTTCATTCTTTTGTATGTAGCTGTCCAGTTTCCCCAACACCATTTATCGAAGAGACTGCCCTTTCCCCACTGTATATTCTTGGCCCCTTTTATGTAAATTAATTGACCATATATGCATGGGTTAATTTCTGAGCTCTCTATCCTGTTACACTGACATATGGGTCTATTTTTATGCCCATACCATACTGTTACAGCTTTGTTGTATAGTTTGAAATCAGGGAGTGTAATACCTTCAGTTTTGTTCTTCTTTCTTAAGATCGCTTTGACTATTGGAAGTGTTTTGTGGTTCCATACAAATTTTAAGATTGTTTGTTCTATTTCTGTGAAAAATGTCATTGGAATGTTGATAGGGATTACACTGAATCTAATCTGTAGGTGGCTTTGCATAGTATGGACCTTTTAACGATACTTCAATCCATGAGCACAGAATGTGTTTCCATTTATTTGTGCCATCTTCAATTTCTTTATCATTTTCATAGTTTTCACTGTGCAGGTCTTTTATCTCCTTGGTTAAATTTATCTCTTTAAGTATTTTATTCTTTTTGATACAAGTGTAAATAAGATTTTCTTGATCTTTTTTCTGATAGTTACTAGTATGTAGAAACACAACTGATTTTTGCATGTTAATTTTATATCCTGAAATTTTACTTTATTTATTCTAACAGTTTTTTGGTGAGGTCTTCAGAGGTTTCTATATATAATACCATGTAATACACAAATAGAGTTTTGCTGCTGCTTTTCTGATTTGGATGCCTTTTATTTCTTTTTCTTTTTTTTTTAAATGATTTTATTTATTCATTTGTCATAGAGAGAGCGGGAGAGAGCACAAGCAGAGAGAGTGGCAGGCAGAGGGAGAGCACAGACAGGGGGGAGGGGCAGCGGGAGAGAGAGAAGCAGACTCCTGGCTGAGCGGGGAGCCCGATATGGGGCTTGATCCCAGACCCTGGGATCATGACCTGAGCTGAAGGCAGACACTTAACCAACTGAGCCACCCAGGTGCCCCTATTTCTTTTTCTTACCTAAATATAACTTTTTAATAGTGCTCAGGGGTTAAAGTCATACAAATGAAACTAGCACTTCAGGAATGAATGTTCTTGTTGGTTTAAAAATCCTAATCGGCTGAACATTTGGAATTTTTTAATTCTTCAATTAATAGTTACTTTAATCTGAAAGAACCACACTTGGCTGTCGGTGTGACTAATCTTTTTAGTTCTTCCCCTTCTCAGTGATACAGCCATTTTCTTGTCCCAGGTAATGATTTACTCTAAGATAGAAAAGTGGAAGTGAGATTGTAAGGGCCGCAGTCATTCATACCTCCAGTCCCATTAAGAATGTGCAAAATTACACAACTGGATGTTTTTTGTTCCAGTTGAACTAGAAGTAAAAGTAACAAAGATACAATTTCTATTATTATCTAAAGAAAATCTTACCTGAATGAAACACAATTCCTATTAAAGTAGAATAAGTCATGGTTTAGCTAGAAAGAGTACCCAGGAGGACAAGCCCTTAGATTTACAAATACACATCTAAAACATCTATTAAATCCAGTGTGTTCAGTCTCAAAAACTTCCAAATGCCCCTGTGCCTTGTTCCTATAAACACCCATCTCTCCTCAGTCATGACACTTGGAAAAAAGATCAATAAAAGATGAATTTCATGGTACCCATTTGACCACCAGAAATAGAAAGGTGGGTGATAAATAAATTATAAATGTAATGACAATCCTATGGAGCCCAGGCCAGCTGATGGGAGCATACACTTATTTAGAGGGATGAAAAGGGGACATAATCACACATAATCCCAAAGCCAATGAGCTCAGAGAGTATTTAATACAAGGTTCTTTAAATTGTCAACAAAACCCGGTATCCCTCTGTTGATTATGGATAGGCCTCCAGAGTACTGGATTCACTTCAGCATTAGAAGGCTGGTAGGCTATATTGATGTGTGTTTATCATCGTTGGTTTTTCCTGAACTTTAGAGATAATCCAGAGTGCAGGAAAGATGGAGTGGGATGTCAACAACAAGAAAGTAAAAAACAGAATGAGGCCATACCACTTTGGAAAGCTTCCCATTATCCACTGGGAATATATATTGTTTATTCAATTGCAGAGTGCCTTGGATGCAAAACAGAATAGAAGCAACAGGTTGGTCATTTAACAAGAAAGGCAACATCGAAGAGACATCTAATTTGGTACCCAACTACCTATTGTGGGAAAATCAGATTACCAGAAATACACCATCTCTTCAAGCCTATGTCCTTTGAATTTGGAAGAGTTTCAGGAACATAAGAAGAATTATGTGGCAAATAAATCTGTCTTCAGATATTACAGAGAGTATATGAGTTGTGTTTTTGAAATTTGTTTTCTAAGGGTCCAAATTCATCAATAAATGATCAGTGTCCACACACAGTGGAATAGATCTATATATTTACTTGAAAAATGTCCTTGATACATTGCCAAGTGAAAAAAATCAAATACCTAACAGTTCTGCTTACTAAGTAGTTAGGTCTGAAAAACTTAATAGCAGTATTCTCAAGGCATTTCTCTTGAAAATTGTAAACATCCCATGGTGACCCAGAGCACCAGCTGTTTAGGAAACACAGGCTGGAATATGTACCTGGGAGTAAAATTGATGAGTTGAGAAATAAATGTTTATTCTTTACCAGAAATTGGCATGTGCTCTCCAAAATGTTTCTACCAAGGTGCTCTAGGAGCAGTGTAAGAAATTTCACATCACTCCACACTCCAGACTCCATTTGGTATTGTCAGACTTTCAACATTTGTAACTCTTAGGTCTATGTACTATTATTTCATTTTGACCTGGTGGGCAGGCAGGTTTCAAACCAGAATAATATTAATATAATAAGAGTTATTATATAATATAAATAAAACATTAATTTTAAATATAAGTAAAATAATATAAATATATAGTAGAATATACAAGAGTTGAGAGGAAAAAGGAGGTGATAAAAATTTTGTTAATGGCAAAGTTAGGCAGTATTCTCTGCCAGTAATCAATACTGTCTTGTAGAATTCAAATGGTCTTTTTTGAATTATTGATCTTTTCCCTCCCAGCTGGTTTTGTGTTCACCCAATTTGTTTATGTATGTAAATATATACATATTTTTTGCAAAAATGACATCATACTATACCCACCATTCTTTTTATTTTCAGCTTTATTAAGATATAATTGATACAGTTTTGTACAAGTTTAAGGTATACAATATGCTGATTTGATACACTTACATATTTCAAAACGATTACCGCTATAGCATTAGCTAACACCTCCATCACATCACATAATTACCATTGCATTCTGGGGGTGAAAACATTTAAAATCTAGTCTCTAGGCAATTTTGAAGTATATGATACAGTGGTGTTAAGCATAATCAAAATGCTGTACATTAGATCCCCAGAACTTATTCATCTTATAACTGGAAGTTTTTACCCTTTGACCACAACACTAAATTTCTCCCACCCCCAATCCCTGATAACCACCACTCTACTCACTGTTTCTAAAAGATTGGCTGTTTTAGGTTCCACATGTAAGTGATATCATGCAGTATTTTTCTTCCTCTGTCTGACTTAGTTCGCCTAGCATAATGTCTTCCACATTCACCCATTGTCCCAAATGACAGGATCTCCTTCTTTCTCATGGCTGAATAATATCTGTTGTATATATTCTCTCTGTCCCTTAATATAAGTGACATACCATATTATATTCATTTCAGGTATAAAATGTAATGATTCAGCACTTCACAGTGCTGTGAAATGATTGCCATAATAAAACTACTCACCATCCATCACCATAAAAAGTTACCAAAAAAAAAAAAAGTTACAAAAATTTTTTTTTCCTATGATGAGAACTTTCAAGATCCGCTCTCTTGGCAACCTTCAAATACACACTACAACACCATTCACTACTGTATGTATATGTATATGCTATACACCACATCCCCATGAGCTATTCATTTCCCAGCTGGCAGTCTGTGCCTTCCAATCCCCCATTCTCTATTTTGCCCATCCCCAACTCCTCTTCCTCCTAGCAACCATCACTCTGTTCTCTATATCCATGTATTTTGTTATGTTGTTTGTTAGTTTTTAAGATTCCACGTGTAAGTGAGATCATATGGTGTTTGTCTTTCTCTATCTGACTTACTTTACTTAGATCAAGGTGCATCCATGTTGTTACAAATGGCAAAATTTCATTCTTTTTTAATGGTTAAGTAGTATTCCATTTTGTATATATGCCAAACGTTCTTTATCCATTCATACAACAATGCACACTAAGATTGTTTCCATTTCCATATCTTGGCTGTTGTAAATAATGCTGCAATAAACATAGGGGTGCATATATCCCTTTAAGTTAGTGTTTTTGTTTTATTTGGATAAATACCCAGAAGTAGAAATACTGGATCATATGGTGGCTCTATTTTTAATGTTTTGGGAAACCTCCATACTGTTTTCCACAGTGGCTCCACCAATTTACGTTCCCACCAACAGCATACAAGGGTTCCCTTTTCTCCACATCCTTACCAAAACTTGTTATTTCTTGTCTTTTTGATAATAGCCATTCTAACTGGCGTGAGGTGATATCTCATTGTGGTTTTGATTTGCATTTCCTTGATGATTAGTAGGGTTTAGCACCTTTTCATCTGCCTGTTGGCCATCTGTATGCTTCTTTGGAAAAATGTCAACTGAGGTCCTCTGCCCATTTTTTAAGTGGATTGTTTGATTTGTTCTTATTGAGTTGAGTATGTGTGAATCCTCAATTTATTTGGGGTATTTGCCCCTTATTGGATATATTATTTGCAAATATTTTCTTCCATTTAGTAGATTGCTTCTTCGTTTTGTTGATGGTTTCCTTTGTTATGCAGAGGCTTTTTAGTTTTTGTAGTCCCATTTATTTTTGTTTTTGTTGTTTTGGGAACATCTTGGAAACAGATCAAGATAACATTATCAAGACCAATGTCAGTGTTTACCACCTATCTATTCTATCCTAGAATTTCTATGGTTTTAGGTCTTACATTCAAGTATTTCATCCATTTTAAGTTAACTTTTGTATATGCCATAAAACAATAGTCTAGTTTCATTTTCTTGCTGCTGGCTCTCTGGCTTTTCCAAAACCATTTACTAAAAAGACTGTCCTTTCCCCATTGTATACTCTTGCCTCCTTCATCATAAATTAATTGATCATATATGCATAGGTTTATTTCTGGGCTTTCTATTCTATTCCATTTGATCTATGTGTCTGTTTTTATGCCAATACCATACCACTTTGATTATTATAACTTTGTAATATAAATTGAATTCAGGGTGTATGATAGTTCCAGCTTTGTTCTTCTTTCTCAAGACTGCTTTGGCTATTCAGGGTGTTTTGTGGTTCCATATGAATTTTTTGCATTGTTTGTTCTGTTTCTGTGAAAAATGCCATTGGGATTTTGATTGGAATTGCAGATTGCTTTGGGTAGTATGGACATTTTAAGATATCAATTCCTCCAATCCATATGCATAGGTTGTCTTTCCATTTATTTGTATCTTCTTCAATTTCTTTTATCACTGTATTACAGTTTTCAATGTATATGTATTTCACTTCCTTGGTTAAATTTATTCTAGGTATTTCTATCTTTTTATCATTTTATTTAATCCCCATCCCCTTTTTCCCCCAAACTCCTACCATGCCCTCACCTAGTAACCATTAGTTTGTTCTCTATAGTTAAGAGTCTGTTTCTTAGTTTGTCTTCTTTTTCCTTTGCTCATTTATTTTGTTTCTTAAATTCCACTATGAGTGAACTCATACCGTATTTGTCTTTCTCTGACTGACTGATTTGCTTAACATTATACTCTCTAGGTCTGTCCATGGTGTTGCAAATGGCAAGATTTCATTCTTTTTTTGGTCTCCCTAATATTCCATTGTATTTATATCACATCTTCTTTATCCATTCATCTATCAATGGACACTTGGGTTGCTTCCATAGTTTGGCTATTACAAATAATGCTGAAATAAAATAGGAGTGCATGTATCCCTTTGAATTAGTGTTTTTGTATTGGGGGGCAGTAAATACCTGGTAGTGTGATTACTGGATCATAGGGCAGATCCATATTTAACTTTTTGAGGAAGCTTCACACTGTTTTCCTCAGTGGCTGCACAAGTTTGCATTCCCACCAACATTGCACAAGTGTTCCTTTTTCTCCATGTCCTCACCAACATTTGTTCCTTGTGTTTGTGATTTTAGCCATTCTGACAGGTATGAGGATGATGTCTCACTGTAATTTTGATTTGTATCTCTGTGATGACGGGTGATGTTGAACATCTTTTCCTGTGTCTGTTGGCTATCTGGATGTTTTCTTTGGAGAAATGTCTGTCCATGTCATCTGCCCATTTTTAAATTGGATTATTTTTCTTTTGGGTATTGAATTGTATCAGTTCTTTATAGATTTTGGATACTAACCCTTTATCAGATATGTCATTTGCAAATATCATCTCCCACTCAGCAGGTTGTTTTTGTTTTGTTGATTGTTTTCTTTGCTGTGTACTTTTTATTTTGATGTAGTCACAATAATTTATTTTCACTTTTATTTCCCTTGCCTCAAGAGACATATCTAGAAAAATGTTGCTACAGCCGATGTCAGAGAGATTACTGCCTATGTTCTCTTCAAGGATTTTTATGGTTTCAGGTCTCACATTTAGGTCTTCAATCCATTCTGAGTTTATTTTTGTGTATGCTGAAAGAAAGTGGTCCAGTTTCATTTGCATGTGGTTGTCTAGTTTTCCCAGCACCATTTGTTGAAAAGACAGTCTTTTTCCCATTGTGTATTCTGTCCTCCTTTGTCAAAGATTAATTGACCATGTAATTGTGGGTTTATTTCTGGGTTTTCTGTTCTATTCCATTGATCCCTGTGTCTATTTTTATGCCAGTACCATACTATTTTAATGATGACTGCTTTGTAATATAACTTTAAGTCTGGAATTGTAATACTTCCAGTTTTGTTTTTCTTTTTCAAGATTGTTTTGGCTATTCAAGGCCTTTGTGTTTCCATATAAATTTTAGAATTGTTTGTTCTATTTCTGTGAAAAATTCTGTTTGTATTTTGACAGCAATTGCATTAAATTATAGATTGCTTTGGGTAGTATACACAGTATTTTTTCTCCCAACCTCTGAGCATGAAATGTCTTTCCATTTCTTTGTATCATCTTGAATTTCTTTCATCAATGTTTTATAGTTTTCAGAGTACAGGTCTTTCACCTCCTTTGTTAAGTTTATTCCTAGATATTTTATTGTTTTTGGTGTAATATAAATGGAGTTGTTTTCTTAATTTCATTTTTTACTTCATTATTAGTGTATAGGAATGTAACAGAATTCTGTACATTGATTTTGTATCCTACAACTTTACTGAATTCATTTATTAGTTTTAGTAGTTTTTTGGTGAAGTCTTTAAGGTTTTCGATATATAGTATCATGTCATCTGCAAATAGTGAGAGTTTTACTTCTTCCTTACCAATTTGGATGCCTTTTATTTCTTTATGTTGTCTGATTGTTGTCACTAGGACTTCCAGTATTGTGTTGAATAAAGTGGTGAGGGTGGACATCCTTGTCTTATTCCTAACCTAAGGAAAAGCTCTGTTTTCACCATCAAGTATGATATTGGCTGTGGGTTTTTTATATAAGGTCTTTATTACGTTGAGATATGTTCCCTCTAGAAATACTTTGCAAAGGGTTTTTTTATTGTTATGTTAATCACCATACATTACATCATTAGTTTTTGATGTAGTGTTCCATGATTCATTGTTTGCGTATAACACCCAGTGCTCCATGCAGTACGTGCCCTCTTTAATACCCATCACCAGGCTAACCCATCCCCCCACCCCCCTGCAAAGGGTTTTTATCATGAGTGGATGTCATACTTTGTCAAATGCTTTTCTGCATCTACTGAGATGACCGTATGGTTTTTATCCTTTGTCTTATTGATGTGATGCATATTGTTGATTGCTTTGTGAATATTGAACCATACTTGTATCCCAGGAATAAATCCCACTTTATCATGGTGAATTATTTTTTTAATGTATTGTTGGACTTAGTTTGCTAATATTTTGTTGAAAGTTTTTGTATCGGTATTCATGAGAGATAGTGACCTATAGTTCCCTTTTTTATCATGTCTTTATCTGGTTTTGGTATCAGGGTGATACCTCATAGAATGAATTTGAAGTTTTCCTTCCTCTTGTATTTTTGGGAATAGTTTGAGAGGAATAGGTTTTAACTTTTCTTTAAATGTTTGATAGAATTCACCTATGAAGCTAGCTGGTCGTGGACTTTGGTTTTGGTAGTTTTTTGGTGTGTTTTTTTTTTTACTACTGATTCAATTTCCTTGTTGGTAATTGTTCTGTTAAAATTTTCTATTTCTTCCTGCTTTAGTTTTGGTGGGTTATATGTTTCCAGGAATTTATCCATTTCTTCTAAGTGGTCTAATTTGTTGGCATATAGGTTTTCATAATATTCTGTTTCAATTGTTTGCAATTGGCAATAAAATTGTTCTCTTAAATTCTCTTTCTGATAGTTTGTTGTTATTGTATAAAAAGACAAGAGTTTTTTGTGTGTTGATTTTGTACTATGCATCTTTACTGAATTTATTATTTCCGACATGTTTTTTTAAGTCTATAGGGTTTTCCATATATAAAATCATGTCTTCTGCAAATAATGACAGTTTTGCTTCTTCCTTTGCAATGTGGATGCCTTTTATTTCTCTTTCTTGTCTAAGAAAGAGACAAGATAAGAAATTTTGTCTAATTGACAAAAAATCTTGTCTAATTGGTTAGAATTTCCAATACCGTGTTAAATAAAAGTGGTGAGAGTGGGCACCCTTATTTTGTTCCTGATCTTACAGGAAAACCTTTTAGCTTTTCACCATTGACTATCATGTTAGCTGTGGGTTTGTCACTTATGGCCTTTATTTATTTATTTAATTATTTATTCTTATGTTAATCCCCATACATTACATCATTAGTTTTAGATGAAGTGTTCCATGATTCATTGTTTGTGCATAACACCCAGTGCTCCATGCAGAATGTGCCCTCCTCAATACCCACCACCAGGCTAACCCATCCTCCCACCCCCCTCCCCTCTAGAACCCTCAGTTTGTTTTTCAGAGTCCATCATCTCTCATGGTTCGTCTACCCCTCCGATTTCCCCCGCTACATTCTTCCCATCCCGCTACCTTCTTCTTTTTTTTTTCTTAACATATATTGCATTATTTGTTTCAGAGATACAGATCTGAGATTCAACAGTCTTGCACAATTCACAGCGCTTACCAGAGCACATACCCTCCCCAGTGTCTATCACCCAGTCACCCCATCCCTCCCACCCCACCCCCCACTCCAGCAACCCTCAGTTTGTTTCCTGCCATTAAGAATTCCTCATATCAGTGAGATCATATGATACATGTCTTTCTCTGTTTGACTTATTTCACTCAACATAATACCCTCCAGTTCCATCCACATCATTGCAAATGGCAAGATCTCATTCCTTTTGATGGCTGCATAATATTCCATTGTATATATATACCACATCTTCTTTATCCATTCATCTGTCGATGGACATCTTGGCTCTTTCCACAGTTTGGCTATTGTGGACATTGCTGCTATAAACATCGGGGTGCACGTACCCCTTCGGATCCCTACTTTTGTATCTTTGGGGTAAATACCCAGTAGTGCAATTGCTGGGTCATAGGGTAGCTCTATTTTCAACTTTTTGAGGAACCTCCATACTGTTTTCCAGAGTGGCTGCACCAGCTTGCATTCCCACCAACAGTGTAGGAGGGTTCCCCTTTCTCCGCATCCCCGCCAACATCTGTCGTTTCCTGACTTGTTAATTTTAGCCATTCTGACTGGTGGGAGGTGGTATCTCATTGAGGTTTTGATTTGGATTTCCCTGATGCCGAGCGATATTGAGCACTTTTTCATGTGTCTGTTGGCCATTTGGATGTCTTCTTTGGAAAAATGTCTGTTCATGTCTTCTGCCCATTTCTTGATTGGATTCTTTGTTCTTTCGGTGTTGAGTTTGATGAGTTCTGTATAGATTTTGGATACTAGCCCTTTATCTGATATGTCATTTGCAAATATCTTTTCCCATTCTGTCGGTTTTCTTTTGGTTTTGTTGACTGTTTCCTTTGCTTTGCAAAAGCTTTTTATCTTGATGAAGTTCCAATAGTTCATTTTTGCCCTTGCTTCCCTTGCCTTTGGTGATGTTTCTAGGAAGAAGTTGCTTCGGCTGAGGTCAAAGAGGTTGCTGCCTGTGTTCTCCTTTAGGATTTTGATGGACTCCTGTCTCACATTGAGGTCTTTCAACCATTTGGAGTCTATTTTTGTGTGTGGTGTAAGGAAATGGTCCAGTTTCATTCTTCTGCATGTGGCTATCCAATTTTCCCAACACCATTTGTTGAAGAGACTGTCTTCGTTCCATTGGACATTCTTTTCTGCTTTGTCAAAGATGAGTTGACCATAGAGTTGAGGGTCCATTTCTGGGTTCTCTATTCTGTTCCATTGATCTATGTGTCTGTTTTTGTGCCAGTACCATGCTGTCTTGATGATGACAGCTTTGTAATAGAGCTGGAAGTCCGGAACTGTGATGCCGCCGGCTTTGCTTTTCTTTTTCAACATTCCTCTGGCTATGCGGGGTCTTTTCTGGTTCCATACAAATTTTAGGATTATTTGTTCCATTTCTTTGAAAAAAGTGGATGGTATTTTGATGGGGATTGCATTGAATGTGTAGATTGCTCTAGGTAGCATTGACATCTTCACAATATTTGTTCTTCCAATCCATGAGCATGGAATGTTTTTCCATTTCTTTGTGTCTTCCTCAATTTCTTTCATGAGTATTTTATAGTTTTCTGAGTAGAGATTCTTTGTCTCTTTGGTTAGATTTATTCCTAGGTATCTTATGGTTTTGGGTGCAATTGTAAAAGGGATCGACTCCTTAATTTCTCTTTCTTCTGTCTTGTTGTTGGTGTATAGGAATGCCACTGACTTCTGTGCATTGATTTTATATCCTGCCACTTGACTGAATTCCTGTATGAGTTCTAGCAGTTTTGGGGTGGAGTCTTTTGGGTTTCCCACATAGAGTATCATATCATCTGCAAAGAGTGAGAGTTTGACTTCTTCTTTGCCAATTTGGATGCCTTTGATTTCTTTTTGTTATCTGATTGCTGTGGCTAGGACTTCCAATACTATGTTGAATAGCAGTGGTGATAGTGGACATCCCTGCCGCATTCCTGACCTTAGGGGGAAAGCTCTCAGTTTTTCCCTTTGAGAATGATATTCGTTGTAGGTTTTTCATAGATGGCTTTTATGATATTGAGGTATATACCGTCTATCCCTATACTCTGAAGAGTTTTGATCAAGAAAGGATGCTGTACTTTGTCAAAAGCTTTTTCTGCATCTATTGAGAGGATCATATGATTCTTGTTCTTTCTTTTGTTAATGTATTGTATCACATTGATTGATTTGCGGATGTTGAACCAACCTTGCAGCCCAGGGATAAATCCCACTTGGTCATGGTGAATAATCCTTTTAATGTACTGTTGGATCCTATTGGCTAGTATTTTGGTGAGAATTTTTGCATCCATGTTCATCAGGGATATTGGTCTGTAATTCTCCTTTTTGATGGGGTCTTTGTCTGGTTTTGGGATCAAGGTAATGGTGGCCTCATAAAATGAGTTTGGAAGTTTTCCTTCCATTTCTATTTTTTGGAACAGTTTCAGAAGAATAGGTATTAGTTCTTCTTGAAATGTTTGGTAGAATTCCCCTGGGAAGCCATCTGGCCCTGGGCTTTTGTTTTTTGGGAGATTTTTGATGACTGCTTCAATTTCCTTAGTGGTTATAGGTCTGTTCAGGTTTTCCATTTCATCCTGGTTCAGTTTTGGTAGTTGATACATCTCTAGGAATGCATCCATTTCTTCCAGGTTATCTAATTTGCTGGCATAGAGGTGCTCATAATATGTTCTTATAATTGTATTTCTTTGGTGTTGGTTCTGATCTCTCCTCTTTCATTCATGATTTTGTTGATTTGGGTCATTTCTCTTCTCTTTTTGATAAGTCTGGCCAGGGGTTTATCAATCTTGTTAATTCTTTCAAAGAACCAGCTCCTAGTTTCATTGATCTGTTCTACTGTTCTTTTAGTTTCTATTTCATTGATTTCTGCTCTGATCTTTATTATTTCTCTTCTCCTGCTGGGTTTAGGCTTTATTTGCTGTTCTTTCTCCAGCTCCTTTAGGTGGAGGGTTAGGTTGTGTACTTGAGACCTTTCTTGTTTCTTGAGAAAGGCTTGTATTGCTATATACTTTCCTCTTAGGACTGCCTTTGCTGCATCCCAAAGATTTTGAATAGTTGTGTTTTCATTTTCATTGGTTTCCATGTATTTTTTTAATTCTTCTTTAATTTCCTGGTTGACCCATTCATTCTTCAGTAGGATGCTCTTTAGCCTCCATGTATTTGAGTTCTTTCTGACTTTCCTCTTGTGATTGAGTTCTAGTTTCAAAGCATTGTGGTCTGAAAATAGGCAGGGAATGATCCCAATCTTTTGGTACCAGTTGAGACCTGATTTATGACCTAGGATGTGATCTATTCTGGAGAATGTTCCATGGGCACTAGAGAAGAATGTGTATTCTGTTGCTTTGGGGTGGAATGTGCTGAATATGTCTGTGAAGTCCATTTGGTCCAGTGTGTCATTTGAAGTCTTTATTTCCTTGTTGATCTTTTGCTTAGACGATCTGTCTATTTCAGTGAGGGGGGTGTTAAAGTCCCCCACTATTATTGTATTGTTGTTGATGTGTTTCTTTGCTTTTGTTATTAATTGCCTTATATAATTGGCTGCTCCCATGTTAGGGGCATAGATATTTACAATTGTTAGATCTTCTTGTTGGATAGATCCTTTAAGTAGGATATAATGTCCTTCCTCATCTCTTATTACAGTCTTTGGTTTAAAATCTAATTTGTCTGATATAAGGATTGCCACCCCAGCTTTCTTTTGGTGTCCATTAGCATGGTAAATGGTTTTCCACCCCCTCACTTTCAATCTGGGGGTGTCTTTGGGTCTAAAATGAGTCTCTTGCAGACAGCATATCGATGGGTCTTGTTTTTTAATCCAGTCTGATAGCCTGTGTCTTTTGATTGGGGCATTGAGCCCATTTACATTCAGGGTAACTATTGAAAGATAGGAATTTAGTGCCATTGTATTGCCTGTAAGGTGACTGTTACTGTATATTGTCTGTGTTCCTTTCTGGTCTATGTTGCTTTTAGGGTCTCTCTTTGCTTAGAGGACCCCTTTCAAGATTTCCTGTAGGGCTGGTTTTGTGTTTGCAAATTCCTTTAGTTTTTGTTTGTCCTGGAAGCTTTTTATCTCTCCTTCAATTTTCAATGACAGCCTAGCTGGATATAGTATTCTTGGCTGCATATTTTTCTCATTTAGTGCTCTGAAGATATCATGCCAGTCCTTTCTGGCCTGCCAGGTCTCTGTGGATAGGTCTGTTGCCAGTCTAATGTTTCTACCATTGTAGGTCACAAATCTCTTGTACCGAGCTACTTTCAGGATTTTCTCTTTGTCTATGAGACTCGTAAGTTTTACTATTAGATGTCGGGGTGTTGACCTATTTTTATTGATTTTGAGAGGGGTTCTCTGTGCTTCCTGGATTTTGATGCCTGTTTCCTTCCCCAAATTAGGGAAGTTCTCTGCTATAATTTGCTCCATTATACCTTCTGCCCCTCTCTCTCTTTTTTCTTCTTCTGGGATCCCAATTATTCTAATGTTGTTTCATCTTATGGTATCGCTTATCTCTCGAATTCTGCCCTCGTGATCCAGTAGTTGTTTATCTCTCTTTTTCTCAGCTTCTTTATTTTCCATCATTTCATCTTCTATATTACTGATTCTCTCTTCTGCCTCATTTATTCTAGCAGTTAGTGCCCCCATTTTTGATTGCACCTCATTAATAGCCTTTTTGATTTCTACTTGGTTGGATTTTAGTTCTTTTACTTCTCCAGAAAGGGTTTCTCTAATAACTTCCATATTTTTTTCAAGCCCAGCTAGTATCTTTAAAGTGATGATTCTGAACTCTAGATCTGACATCGTACTAATGTCCGTATTCAGTAGGTCCCTGGCAGTTGGTACTACCTCTTGTTCTTTTTGTTAGGGTGATTTTTTCCGTCTTGTCATTTTGTGTAGAGGAGAATAGATTAATGAGAGAAGAAAATGCTGGCAGAGTAACAACATCCCCAGAAAATATACTCTAAACAAATCAGAAAAGACCTGAAGCAGTGGAACAAGAAACGGAAAGAGAGAAAAAAGGAAAAGAAAAAAAAGAAAAAGATAAAGATAAAAACAAAAACAAACAAAACAAAACAACAACAACAACAAAAAACCAGAATGTGATCAAATATGATCAGGCTGATATATAGATCAGTTCCACACACTAGATTTGGGGTGTATTTTGGTCTTTTAGAAGAAAGTGCCTCCCAAAATTTTAAAGAAAGAAAAACTTATATATGTACAAAAATAAGGGTTGATATGATGAAGGGATGGAATATGACTGTAAAGATGGAAATTATAAAAAATTTTATAAAAGGAATTGATAAGAAGTTGTTTGAAAAAAGAAAGAAGAGGATTTAAAATAGAAAAAAGAAAAAAAAAGGGAGAGAATGTGATCAGGCAGGGGAATAGAAAACACCATATACTAGGGATTTAGGGTATATTTTAATCTGTTAGAAGAAACTATCTCAAAATTTTAAAGAGAGAACAACTTATATATATAAGCCAAAAATACGGGTAACTACTATGAAGGGATAGAATATGACTCTAAAAATGAAAAATAAAAATGTTTTTTTTTTTTTAAAAAAGGGATTGATAAGATGTTGGTTGAAAAAGGGAAAAAGAAAAATTCAAAAAAAAGAAAAAAAGACAGTTAAAAAAAATTAACTTTGAAAGACTAAAGAATCATGGTAAAAAAGCCATGAATTCTATGTGCAGTATTCCCCTAGCGCTGGAGTTCTGCCGTTCTCATTGATCGGTAAACTTGGTCTTGGCTGGCTGTTCTCGCTGATCTTCTGGGGAGGGGCCTGTTGCCGTGGTTTCCAAATGTCTTTGCCGGAGGCAGAGTTGCCCCGCCCTTGCCCCCTCCCGGCTAAGTAATCTGCTGGGGTTTGCTCTCCGGGGCTTTTGTTCCCTGCGAGCTTTCCGTACCGCTTTGGAGGCGGAGAGTGAAAATGGCGGCCTCCCAATCTCCGCCCCGGAGGAGCCGAGAACTCGGGGTCCCGCTTCTCAGTGAGCCCCCAGAGAAAAGCCGTCAGTCACTCCCGTCTCCCCGGTCTCTGGCCGCACTCCGTGCTCACCCGGCCTGTGATCGCGCGTTTCTATCTCTGGCACCCGACCCCGGGTGGAGTCTCCAAACCCAGCAGATCCCTGCGGCGCACTCCCGCGCGGCTCCTCCCAGGGGAGGAAGGTGAGTCTCCCCTGATCTGCCGCTTGTTGGGTCCCTGCTGGAGGAGCAGGGGCCCGACTGTGCCGCGGATCACGGTTTATGGCAACCCCGAGCTGAGAGCCCGCGCCTGGGCTCCGCCTCTGCAGCCGGCTTCCCTGCTCCGTTACCTGGGAGCTCTGCCACACTCAGGCACCCCCGGTCTTTCTGTGACCCCCAGGGTCCTGAGACCACACTGTCCCGGAGGGTTCCACCCCCCGCTTAGCCACCAGAGTGACGTCCCTCAGCAGAGCAGACTTTTAAAAGTTCCGATTTTGTGCTCCGCGGTTCTATCACTTGCCAGAAGCGGCCGACGGAGGCCCCTCCCCCGCCGTCTATCCTCCCGAATATTGCCTCGGATTCACTTCTCCGCACGTCCTACCTTCCAGAAAGTGGTCGCTTTTCTGATGAGAGAGTTGTTGCTATTCTTTTCTTTGATCTCCTGTTGAGTTTGTAGGTGTTCAGAATGGTTTGATCCCTATCCAGCTGAATTCCTGAAAGGAGACGAAATCCAGGTCTCCTACTCCTCCGCCATCTTCGAGAACGTGCCCTTATGGCCTTTATTATATTGAGGTACATTTCCTCTATACCCATGTTCTTGAGAGTTTTTATCAAATGCTCTCTCTGCATCTATTGATGTGATATGATTTTTAGTTTTTATTAATGTAATTGATCACATTGATTGATTTAGGGATGTTGAAATAACATATTGACCAGTAATTTTCTTTTCTGTTCTTTTTTTTTTTTACAATGTCTTTACTCATTTTGCTATTTAGTTAATTAACTAAAATGAGCTACAAAGTGCCCCCTACTCCAGATTTTTGGAATTGCTGGAGGATAGGTATTAAATCTTCTTTAAATGTTTGGTAGAATTCACCAGTGAAGCTATCTGGTTCTGGACTTTTGTTTGTTGGAAGGTTTTTGATTAATGATTCAATCTCACTACTAATAATCAATTTGGATTTTATTTTTCTTAATGATTCAGTACATAGAAGGTTGCATGTTTCTAGAATTTTATCTATTTCTTCTAGGTTTTTGGTGTGTAATTATTTGGAGTAGTCTCTTACAGTCCTTTGTATTTCTATGGTATGTGTTATAATCTCTCCTTTCTCATTTCTGATGTTATTTAACCCCTCTTTTTTTTTATTCCTGGTGAGTCTAACTAAAATTTAGTCAGTTTTATCTTTTCAAGGACCAGGTCTTAGCTTCACTGATTTTTTTTTCTGTTTTCCTTTTATTCTTTATGTATCTCCACTCTGATCTTTGTTCTTTCCTTCCCTTCTAACTTTGAGCTTTGTTCTTGTTATTTTTTCTAGTTCCTTTAGGTATAAAGATAGATTGTTTGAGATATTTCTTGGTTCTTAAGGTAGGCCTGTATTGCTATGAACTTCTTCCTTAGAAGTGCTTTTGCTGCTTTCCATCAATTTTGGTAAATTGTGTTTCCATTTTCATATCTCAAGGTATATTTTTATTTCTCCTTTGATATCTTTATTGACCCATTGGCTGTTCAGTACCATGTTTTTTAAATCTACATATTTGTGATTTTTCTGGTTCTCTTCTTTCAATTGATTTCTAAGTTCATACTATGTGATCAGAAAAAAATGCTTGATATGATTGCAATCTTAAATTTACAAAGTTTTTTAGTGACCTAACATATCTCCTGGAGAGTGTTATAAATAAACATACATATATGACATAATATAACATGTTATATATATGATATGTATATTCTGGTCTAATGTGTCATTTAAAGCCAATGTTTCCTTATTGATTTTCTGTCTGGGTGATCTATCCATTGATATAAGTGTGCTATTAAAGCCCCCCATTATTATTGTATTGTGTCAATTTCTCCCTTTAGGTCTGTTAATATTTGCTTTATATATTTAGGTGCTTTAAGTGTGGGTGCATAAATATTTACAAATTTTACATCCTTTGTTAAACTGACCTCTTCATTATGCAATGTCTTTTATTACAATCTTTGTTTTAAATTTTATTTTGCCTGATATAAGTATAGTTACCCCAGATCTCCTTTGGTTTCCATTTGTGTGGAACATCTTTTTCCATTCTTTCACTTTCAGGCTTTGTGTTTCATTACACTTAAAGTGGGTTTATTTTATGCAGCATCTAGATGGATCTCCTTGTTTTATCCTTTCAACCACTCTAGGTTTTTTGATTAGAGAATTTAGTCCATTTTCATTTAAAGTAATTACTAATAGGTGTGTACTTATTGCCATTTTTTGTTGTTGTTGTTAACTGTTTTCTAGCTGTTTTGTTCCTCTATGTTTCTTTCTTCTTCTTTTGCTCTCTTCCTTTGTGGTTTAATGACTTTCTTAAGTGTTATGCTTAAATTCTTTCTTATCTTTTGTGTTTCTCCTATAGGTTTTTGTTTTGTCATTATCATGAGGCTCACACAAAATAGCCTAATATGTAACACTCTATTTTAAGTTGATAGCAAGTTAATTTGAATGCACTCAAAAACTAAATTTTCTCCCCTCAACAAAGTACATTTTGATCTCACATTTTCTTTTTTTTTTTCTTTTTCAAGTTTTTGTTTAAATTCTAGGTAGTTAACATACAGTGTATTGATTTTGTATCCTGCCACATTACTGAATTGCTGTATGAGTTCTAGTAATTTGTGTAATATTAATTTCAGGTATAGAATTTAGTGATTCATCACTTACATACAACACCTAATGCTCATCACAAGTGCTCTCCTTAATACCCATCCCCTATTTAGCCCATCCCCCTTCCCACCTCCCCTCCAGTAACCATCAGTTTGTTCTCTACAGTTAAGTCTTTCCTGATTTGTCAAAGATTAGTTGGCCATAGAATTGAGGGTCCATTTCTGGAGTCTCTATTCTATTCCATTGATCTATGTGTCTGTTTTTGTGCCAATACCATGCTGTCTTGGTGATCACAGCTTTATAATATAGCATGAAGTCAGGCAACATGATGCCCCCAGCTTTGTTTTTCTTTTTCAACATTCCCTTGGGTCTTTTCTGGTTCCATACAAATTTTAGGATTGTTTGTTCTAGCTCTTTGAAAAATGCCAATGGCATTTTAATTGGGATGGCTTTGAAAGTGTAGATTGCTTAGGCAGTGTAGACATTTTAACAAAGTTTATTCTTCCAATCCATGAGCATGGAACCTTTTCCCATCTTTTTGTGTCTTCCTCAACTTCTTTCAAAAGTGTTCTGTATTTTCTAGAGTATAGATCCTTTACCTCTTTGGTTAGATTTATTTCTAGGTATCTTATGGGTTTTGGTGCTATTGTAAATGGAATTGATTCCTTATTTCCCTTTCTACAGTTACATTGTTAGTGTATAGAAAACAACTGATTTCTGTGCATTGATTTTGTATTCTGCCACATTGCTGAATTACTGTATGAGTTCTAGTAATTTGGGAGTGGAGACTTTTTGGTTTTCCACGTAAAGTATCATGTCATCTGCAAAGAGAGAGAGGAATATCTTTTCATTTGTGTCATCTTCAATTTCTTTCATCAGTGTTTTATAGTTTTCAGAGTGCAGGTCTTTCACCTCTTTGGTTAAATTTAGTCCTAGGTATTTTATTATTTTTGGTACAATTGTAAATAGTGAGGGGTTTTTTTAGTTTCTCTTTCTGTGACTTTGTTATTCCTGTATAGGAATCCTACCAATATCTGGGTATTAATTTTGTACCATGCCACTTTACCAAACCACATCTTCTTTATCCATACAGCAGTTGATGGACAATCGTGTTGCCTCCATATCTTGGATATTATAGATAATGCTGCAATGAACATAAGTGTGCTCTTGTTTCTTGGATATAATACCTTCTCTTACCTCAGAAACATTCATTGCTCTTATTAGTTACAGTTTCTTTGACTTCTGTCTTCTCTCTTCCCTGCATTATCTCTCTTTCCTCTGAATTCCTCTTTTCTATTTTCTGGTATTTCTGTTTTCTGGTCTCTCTATTTCTGGAGATATCTGCTTAGCTTGACTACACATTCATAGTAAGACCTAGGCACTGAAAAGCTGACAGGAAGAATAAGTTAAAACCACAATGAGATATCACCTCACACAGAGATAACAAATGTTGGCAAGGATGTAGAGAAAAGGGAACACACATGCACTATTGGTGGGAATGCATATTGGAATGGCTATCATGGAAAGCAGTATGGAGGTTCCTCAAAATTAAAAATAGAACTACCATATGATCCAGCAACCCCACTTCTTAGGTATATATCCAAAGAAAATAAAAAATGATCTCAGAAAGATACCTGCACTCTCATGTTTATTGCAGCATTATGTACAATAGTCAAGATGTAGAAACAACCTAAGTGTCTGTCAGCAGATGAATGGGTCAAAAAATGTAGAATATATATTTACAATGCCATATTATTTAGTCATGAGAAAGAAGGAAATCTTGCCATTTACGACATGACTGGACCTTGAGGGTATTATGCTAAGTGAAATAAGTCAGATGGGGAAAGACAAATACCATATGATCTCACTTCTATGTGGAATCTTAAAAAGCCAAACACTGAAGAAACAGAGTAGAATGGTGGTTTTCAGGGACTCGGTGTAGAGGAATTTGGGAGATGTTGGTCAAAGGATACAAATTTCCAGTTATCAGATAAATTTGGGGTATGTAATGTGTAGCATTTTGGTTATCGTTAACAGTACTACATTTTATGAAATGTTCCTAAGAGACTAGATCTTAAACAAAGAAATGGTAATTAAGTGACATAATGAAGCAATGCATAAGTGTATCAAATCAACAAGTTGTATGCTTAAACTTATACAATGTTATATATCTCAGTAAAGCTGGGGAGGAAAAGCTAACCGGAAGACAGGCATACATGGCTGGGACTTATCAAGGAGCAGACTTCATCCAATGATTAGTTCATTGAGTACCCCTAAACAACACTATCAACTCATTATTCATGTCAGCTCCATTACATAGGAGTTGGTTAAAGAACTACTTCTTTACTTTCAATTCTCCAAATAAATCATGAGCATGATTTTGTATAGTGTTGTCAAATAAAAAAGAAATTCAGAGTTAGGTAAGGAGAGACTTTATCCAAAAGGATTATTGCAAATGCAGGAAAAAAGACTACTGCAAAAGGGTAAACATGTCAACCTTAAGATGTACAAGTCTCAAAAGTCAGACAGAAAGGGGCTTTTCTTTCATGGGGAAGAGTGAACAAGGCTAGAAAGTACCAGGTATGGGGAAGTGGGCTGAAAGCTGGAGGGCCTTGATCAGACAGTATAGACAAAGGATGTTTCACTATGAAGTCAGCTGATGCTCAGGAAGGGCTGTTACAGAGGGGCCGTGGCAATTGAAGGTGGATAAAAATTCAGGGACCTAGTGGAAAGAGAAAAGCTTAATTAACACTTGTTGAAGTAACAGGCATTTTGTTCAGATTGATCAATGGGGACAAACAATTCAGCTAATTATGAGACAAAGAATGGGAATCTGAGGGTCCATATCTGAGCTTGTCATAGGTAAACATAGAGGGAATCTGTGAGTCTTTTCTAAGTTATATGGGGATGATGGTTCCTTAGAGTAAGCCATTCTAAAATACAGAGGGGCAGTGGGATTATTATTTGCCAGGATCACAGGGCTCAGGTAAACTTCAACATCTCTCGTTCCTGACACAAACCACCTTTATATGGAAGTCTCTGAATGATGCCTTTTACTCCCACTTCTCTTCAGCTTTTCCAGGCTAACTTCTACTCATCATTCAGTATTATATATAGGCAACACCTCTCCTGAGAAACTTTTCTCAAACTACTTCCCAGGTGTAATTAAACAGCCTTAGTGTGTTTCCCTTTATAGACTGAGCATGTAATGTCTGCTCAGTCCTTGAGGGCCAAGTTGTGTCTTACTCATTATTGTATCCTCAGCATATAGCTTGATGGCTGAGACACTGTAGGTGCTCAGTAAAGAGTGAATGGGTGTGGGGTAGTTACCATAGCTGATTTTTAGAAATCAGCCTGTTCTCATAAACAGAGAGACAGAACAATCTCCAGATCCTCTGGGTTGTTCAAAGGATGATGATCAGTCACTTGATCATCTGGCCCTCTACTTTGAGGGTTCCTCACTGGTCTTTTCATCAGCTAGCAAGGAATGTGGAAGAAAATAATTATTTTATCATCTTCTAACTGCTTTGGAAAAATGCTTTCAGTAAAGGGGTTGAAAGTAACTTTTTAAAAATTGAATAGCTATCTTGCTTTATGTATTATTTTCAGTACTGACCTAATAAATCAATATAACGGATCACTGAAAGATGGTACTAGTGCAAAATGTTGAGTAAGAAGGAAAATATGGGTGACCTTGAAAGAGACTTTCCTAGGAAAATGTAAAATTTTATATTCAGAAAAGCACAGTGAGTCTGGCAGAATTATAGAGTTTAAGGGGAACTTAGAAATAATGTAGTTCAAGCCCTTTATTTGTAATTAAGAAAATTAAGTCTCTGAAATGTGACATAGCAAATTTTACACAGAACCAGAAAGAAGTTATTTCTTTTATTTCCTGTTAGATTATTTTTTCACTAAGTCACATATGAGTTTTGTTTGATTTTTGTGATACATAGAATTCTTGAGCTACCATCTGAAAAAAGAAATGCATAACAAGTTCTGAAGTGATTTTCACTGGGTGTTAAACTCCAGAAAATAGCCAAAAAAAATTTAATGTAAATGCATTAACATACTATTGTTTAGTACACCAAATGAAATACTTCTGAACGTAGCAATCAAATATTGTGAAAAAATCATCTATGTTAAAACCATAAATCATCAATAGAAAGTGGAGGGAAATTTCTTTACTTGATAAGATGCAAGCCAGAGGCTCTTGTCTTCAAATGTCCTTATTAATGGATATTCAAGTGATGCATCAGATGATCTCTGATTATTTTTATCCATCTACAAAGTGAGGCTAAAAATGCTAACTCAATTCTTAAGTATAGAAGTATTTTAAGCTAGCAAAATATAATGAAATAATATTGCCCTGATCTAATAAGTTTCCTGAGTGGCTGTAAAATTATCAGTCTCTAGTGTAGCAGTTAGGAACCTTTCCTTCGTATTTATAAGTCTTCAAATGTTCACTTAGAGGGCACAAATTAAGTAGTATCAACTCTTTTATATGAAAAGGGTGGTGCTATGCAGGTACTACAGAAAGATGCAGGGTGCCAACGTCAGATGTCATTGAGTTCCCAATTCCTCCTGGGTAGACCATCACAAGTCTACATCCTTCATTCCATAATCCCAATGGCCCTACTACTCAAATCACGGATAATGCGGAGTGCCCACCCCTCATTTGGCATTCCATTAGTTATCACATGACCTTAGTAAAATAGTGATCATCCTGAGATAAGGAAAAGCAGCTCTGGCAGCAAGGAGCCAGCCTGGCACTAAGAGCTAGACCTTGGTGTTCTCTTGTTAAACTGCTTTACAGAGTGCCAACACCAGACAAGACCATTCTGTGTTCTTCATGAAATAAGATAAAAACAAGACCACTGTGATCATGTCTAAACAAAGACAAAAAAAATTGTCCAAACCAGAAAAATGATAAAACCTCCCCCCACTTTTTTTTTTGCTGATATTGCTTCTTTATCAATTATAGCCCCAATTGTTCTTTCACCTTCTAGATAAAATTATCAAGATATCCAATGATGGAATTCCCCTCATTCTGACAGCATTCAATCAAAGAAAAATCCCAGTTCCTTTACCCTACACAAAATCACCTAACACAAGCCCAAATCCTATAAATCCTAACACCATCTTTCTGAGATTACCCCCTTCTTGAAACAAGCAAATAAATTAAATCTTTTTTGACTACCCATATATTCCAAGAGTCTTTGACTGATGGGCTTTAATAATCCTTTCAAATTGGTGAATGTACCAATTAATAGTTCAGGGAAAGGTTAAAAATCATTTTCTTTTCCACTTACTGAATAAATGAAACTTACTATCCAATTATGACAGAGAGGGAGCCTTGAAGAGAATTAGAGGGAAAACTTGAACACAAAAACAGAGCTTCACCAGGCCTTCCCACCTTTACCTAATTTCAAAGGAATGATGTTTTTCTGATGACTAGTACTCATGTTAGTAGTATTAATTTCTATTATATTGAAATTTACAAACAACGCTTTCATTTGGGCTTATTTTATCCCCCTGTTGGGCCTCCACTAATTTTTATGAGTATTTTAACCCCTAATTAGTTAATAGTATATTTTCATCTTTCTTTAATGGTGAATCAACAAGAGTTGCCTAAATTTCTGAAGACTTTGTTGTATTTATTGAGTCTGTGCTTTAGGGAAGTGATAACTTAGCATTTTGTAAGAGAGAGAGGATGAAGCTAGGTAAAATGAGTCCCAGAATTTTAACATCTACCAAATGCCTTTGGTTTTGTTTTTTGTTTTTTTTTTTAATTTGGCTTGTAGGAGACCGTATTCTCTGGCTATGTTTCCCTTCCAGCAGTCCCCTGGTATCTGAAATATTAATAAGTCATAAGAAGTAGAGCAAAGACAAATAATAACCATAAAATATAAGTATTTCTTTAACTATGTTGCTAAAGGGCCACTTCAGTCATCAGAAAAGTATGTAGTACTATGACCTAAGGAGCAGCATATTCTAAGATTACACTTAAATGTAATGAAAATTTAAAATGTAAAGACCTGTGAATTGGGGGCACCTGGGTGACTCTGTTGGTTAAAAATCTGCCTTCAGCTCCGGTCATAATCCCAGGGTTCTGGGATCGAGTCCCGCATCGGGCTCCCTTACTCATCAGGGAGTCTGCTTCTCCCTCTCACTCTGCTCCTCCCCACTCTCATGCTCTCTTTTTCTCTCTCTCTCAAATAAGTAAATAAAATCTTTTAAAAAAATAAAGACTTGTGAGTTGAGAAGTGGGATGAGTGGACAAATTGAAGTGGACTACCTTACCAATTTCTTGGTAAGAGGAACTAGAATTAGGAATCTAGAAATGCTCTGGAACAGTTTTGGAGAGAGCACATATTTGAAGAAAGATGAAAGAGAAAAAATGGGTGATTTCATTTATTCCATCTACAGAATATTTAGTGCCTTTCTGTGCCATGCATGGTTCTAAGCACTAGGGATATGGGTGGACAGGAAGAATTTCACGGTTTCTGCCCTCATGAAGATATTAGGAAAACAGATATTGATATGACAATTGCAATAGGTTGAGTGGTAGCCACCCAAAATGTATATCTATGCCCTAACCCCTAGAACTTGTGAACATGGCCTAATTTGGAAAAAGAGTTTTCAGATGTACTTAAGGATCTCAGATGAGAGCATCCAGAATTACCCAGATAGGTCCTAAATCCAATGACGAGTATCCTTAGAAGACATGGAAGAGGAGAAGCCACAGACACAGATGAGAAGACCATATAAAGATGTAAATGGAGATTGAAGTGATGTGGCCACAAGCCAAGGAATGCCTGAAACCACCAGAAGCTGGAAGATGCAAGGAAGGATCTCCTCTGGAGGCTTCAGAGGGAGTACTGCCTGTCAACACCTGGATCTTGGACTTCTGGCCTCCAGAACTGTGTGAGAATATATCTCTGTTGTTTTGACCCATCTGAGATGTTGAAATTCATTATAGCAGGGGCGCCTGTGTGGCTCAGTAGGTTAAGCATGCCTTCGGCTCAGGTCATGATCCCAGGGTTCTAGGATCAAGCCCCGCATCAGGCTCCCTGCTCCATGGGAAGCCTGCTTCTCCCTCTCCCTCTCCCACTCCCCCTGCTTGTGTTCCCTCTCTCGCTGTGTGTCTCTCTCTGCCAAATAAATAAATAAAATCTTTAAAAAAAGAAATGCATTATAGCAGCCCTAGGAAACTAATATAATAACTATAAAAATGAGATGTAATGAAAAGTTCCATGAAAGCAGATAACAAAGGTACTTGACCTAAACTTGTCAGAAAAGCTTCTCAAAAGGTCATAGACAAAGATCCTAAAAGAAGATACAAGAAGGTTAAATGGATTCAGAACAGAAAGACAATTTTAACAGTAAATAAGAGAGGCTACTTTTCTGTGCATTAAGATTTTATGTGTGCTAGTATGTAATTAATATGATTATGTAAATTAAACACTAGTTGACTACAAATTTGATATGGAGGTTTCTTACTTAGAAACCTGTTATGTGGCACATAAGTGCTTAATACTTTTCCAAACCAACAAAAAGTAAGAGTAAATAGAGAGTAGGACTCTCCTCTCTCATGCTCCTGTGTTACTTCAAGCAGCTGGGAGGCAGGCCATCTGTTCCCAAGCTGAAGAAACACCAGATGTCTTCCCATATCCACAGCTAGGACTCACTCTGAAACTGCTGGGGGACACTGACTGCACCTCCACTGATACCTGAACCAGGTATGTAATCAGCCATGGGCCTAAAAGACAGCTGGATGCTTCATGAAGCCTGGACCAGGCCAATAAGTAAACACAGCACAAGGACCAGAAGAGCTATGAAATTAGTGCCAGACTAAAATATGATAGTTTTTCATTGCAAAGAAATTATTTTTGAATTTTGAATCATTTATCATTTAATGAATGACCCCTGTTCACCAGGTGCTGTTGAAAGCATTTTATAGGGGCGCCTGGGTGGCTCAGTTGGTTAAGCATCTGCCTTCGGCTCCAGTCATGATCCCAGGGTCCTGGGATCGAGTCCCGCATCAGGCTCCCTGATGGGGCAGGGAGCCTGCTTCTCCCTCTACAGCCCCACCCCCGCTTGTGATCTCTCTCTCTCTCTCTCTTTCAAATAAATAAAATCTTAAAAAAATAAAATAAAGCATTTTATAGGTATTGATTAATTTAAGCCTAACAAATCTATAAACTATATAGTTTTTATAACTCCATTTTATAAGTGAGGAAACAAGCACAGAGAAATAAAGTAAGTTCCCCAGAGTGACGCAGCTAACACGCAGCAAAACTGGGATTCAAACTCATCCTGTCTTGAGTTCCAAAATTTATGCTCTTAATGACTGCATTTTCTATAGTCTCTATAATCCCATAAAAATAACAACCAGGAAGTGTAATTATCACCTTCATTTTACAGATGAAGAAAGTGAGGCCCAAAGAGATGAAGCAATTCACCCTATATCACACAGATGCTATCGGTGGAGAGCCTGAATTTAATCGTAGGAAGTCAGGGAATTAGCCAGCAGGCTACAGTGCCTTCAAATCCAGCTGTTTGGCTTTGTGTTAGGAAACATTCCAGCTTTGCTCATATTCTTGGTTTATTTATTGGTTCCTCTCCTCCTTAAAGCTGTCTATAGGTTTTAATGTCTGAATAAGGGCATCATCTAATCATAGTCTTCATTTTACTCAGAAACACTCAAAGTAGAACTTTATCTTTACTGCTTCCAGCTTTTTTTTATATGCTTTTCAAAAAGAAGAAGAAAAAAAACAAATAGCTAATATTTAAGATCTCACTATGTGCCAGACTCTCTGCTGTGTGTTTTACTTCTATTTTTCCAACTCATCCTACAGAGAAGTCTGTAGGTAGGTTTTTTAATTATCTTCACAGTACAGATGAGGAATTTGAGGCTCAGAAATGTTAAAACCTCCCCTCAAGTCACACAGCCAATACTACCAGAGCTAGCATTCCAGCTCAGGGCCTTCAGATTCCAAAGTTCATGCTCTTGACCATGCACGAAATTGCCTCCACCTCTATTTTTTTTTTTTAACTAGGCTCCACGGCTAGCATGGAGTTCAGTGTGGGGCTTGAACTCACAACCCTGAGATCAAGACCTGAGAGCCGAAATCAAGAGTCAGACACTTAACCGACTGAGTCACCCGGGTGCTTCTATATTGCCTCCACCTCTTAAATAGATCTGCCTGCATGGGACTGGTAATCATTCTGAGGAAAGGAAAACATGGGAACAACCACCAGCTTCCATGGCCGGAAGTTTCTGGAAAGGAGCCTCCTTTCCCTGGAATATCAGATGGCTGTTTACAGCAAAGACCTGCAGTAGTTGGCACACAACCTGAGACCATCCTGACAAGGTTACTGATCCTTTGTTGTCAGCATCATAAAGTGTCACCGAGCTTTGCCATTCAAAGATAGTTTATCACCTCATCCAGATGTGATCAGGCCCGAAGGAAATGATGGTAACCAGACCAGAGTGGGCTGATATAAACTTTGAAATACCTGCATATTAATTTATAGGGTGAATAGCCCCTGACAGGAAAGAACCAGAATGTGAGACCTGCCAACCAGACCTCCTCAAACACTAAGTCAAGAAGTTGGAAGTTGCTTATTTTCTCAGAAGATCCTAAAGACACTTACCCAGGCAATAAATATGGGCACTAGAGTTAGGCACATCCTGTGTTACCATTTTGGTGCTGTGCATTCTTGGAAATCTGACTTTGCGCTATGAATCTGAGTCTTCCATTCTTTATTTTTTTTTAAGATTTTATTTATTTGAGAGAGAGAGCACAAGCAGGGGGAGCAGCAGAAAGAGAGGGAGAAGCAGGCTCCCTGCTCAGCAGAGAGCCCGACTCAGGGCTCCATCTCAGGACCCTGGGATCGTGACCTGAGCCAAAGGCAGACACTTAACCGACTGAGCCACCCAGGTGCCCCTCATTCTTTATTTTTTTTTAAAAATTTTATTTATTTATTTGAGAGAGAGAGAGGTCACAAGCAGGAGGGAGGGGTAAAGGAAGAAGCAGGCTCCCCGCTGATCAGGGAGCCCGATGTGGGACTGGATCCCAGGACCCCGGGATCATGACCTAAAACCTGAACTGAAGGCAGACATTTAATGGACTGAGCCATCCAGGCGCCCTCATTCTTTAAACATATCTACCATTAACTCCTACCTGGAGTCATTATTGAAAAGATCAGAAATACCTATAAAGTAGGGGCACTTTACAAATCTCACATGAGTATTACTGTCCCCTATATCTTGATACAGGCCTGTGCCTGCCACCCAGACTGAAATACCCATATTATGTATCCAAGTACCCTTTCCCCAAAATTTTACCTAAGAAAAGTTGATAATTCATTTTAACTTACTTTCCTAATATCACAACAGAATACAATTCCCGATTTTGTAAATTATTTTTGTTAGTTTCCTATAGACCAACTGCTTAGTCTGATGGCCTGTTTCCTAGGAAGCCCTCTCCAGGTCAGGCTGTGAGGTATGTCACTCCCATGGAACCTCCCTACAGGGAAGCTACTCTCTTCTACAGGATGAGGATTCTTATTTTAGCATGCACCCTAGAAAATGACACCTAAACTAATTTCCAGACTGGCTCTTCATATCATTTGAGGCTCTTATGGCTCTCTACCCTCCAAATACAGCACTACATCCTCATCTCCACTGGCATTAAGGGATGGCAGCAAACCTTAATATCAAAAAACTCTCTCTGTAATGTGTCTAGAGGCAGGTCTCAAAGATGATTAAAGGATCAGAAAACCTAATGAGGGAGTAGAGAAAAGTGAAAGATACCAATGTACTTTATCTAACAGAGGCAAGAAACCAGCCATCCCTTACTGAAAAATGGAACAAGAAAAAATGAAGCTGTGCTGCAGTGTAAGGGATCAGGAAAAACATCTGCAGTCTTCTTAAATGTGGATATGAGTTACATGAGGATGTTGTCGACTCTCCTCTTTTGGAGACTTACAAGAGGTGGTTTGGATACATCTACTGGGGACAGGTTTGTTCAGTCCTACATGTATCCTTGCCCAAGGGCTGACAGATGGCTCAAATGACCTCTCAGCATCCCTTCCAGCCCCACACTTCTGTTTTTCTATTATTGTTGGACTAGCACATTAGCTGAGTCAGATTAGCCCCTGCAACTTAGAGGAGGAGTCAGCTGCTTGAAAAAAAAAAAACAGGTAGACTCTTTGTCCCCAAAACAAATGCTTCTCTACCCTGTTCAAGATTAAATTATACCACCAGAGGTGTTATTTCCTTGAGTCACAAAGTATTTTTGGTCTTCTCGAGTTCCCTAACAGAATGCAGACCCTGACACCTAAGTGAGGATCAAGTAACTGAATCTTATCAGATCAGAGACCAAGGCCCTGTAACAGACTAAGGCTGGAAATGCAGGAAGAGAAGAGTCCCAAACACAGAGACTTACACAACTGTAAAGGCAAAGTGGGCCTAATCGAAAATTGTAGCTGTAGGCTTGTACAGAAGAGAGGGCTCTCTTCCCTCCCAGCCGAGTTCAGTAATTCCTTCAGTGAATGCAGAGCACTAGCTACTGGTTGTGAAGGCACTGGGAACACTACAGTAAGACGCATAGACACAGCTGGCTCCTGCTTTCCTGCACAACACTGAACATGAGGTGAACGGATAGTGAACATTACATGGGGTCTCCACGTACGCAACAGTGAGCTGCTGATGGACACAAGGCACCATTCTGGGCACTTGGAATGAGGTGGTGACCAAATGGAGCTTACATTCTGATAAGCTGAAATTAGGGAATGAAAGAAGCACAAGTTGCTCCAAGAACTCTTGACAAGGAGACAACCCTAGCTGAAAAGTCCAACCTGAGAAAGGGACGTTTCTACGGCCATGTGAAGGCAGAGTGAGAATTGGTAAAAGGCATGTGTTGGGGAAGGAGGAGATACCTGGCGAGTGTTCTGCTTAAAGTTACCACACGTTGCCAAGCTACCACAGTTCGGTTGTGTAGTAAAGTAAAAGGGAATTTATATCCTCCTTTCTCTTATTCAAGTATTTGTATAATAATTTTTAAGAATATCAAAGTCATACTTAAAACTATTTATCTAATTTTTACCTTGTGGCTTTAATGTATATTGGTCTTTAAACTGTTACTTGTAAATTATGATCAAATTCTGTTATGGATAGGATATAATTTGGAGACCTAATTCAAAATCAAATAAGAGTTTTACCCTGCTGATGAAAGCATTGAGTCTAAATCCAAAATGTGTTTGGTGTTTCTGAATATAAACAAGGTGACATGTTTCACATTGTGACATGGATCTTTCCCCACCTGCACGGAATATGAATTATAGGTTGGTTCCTGCACTACAGGTGGACCTGTGGCAGCCCAGCAGTATCTCCTATGTCTCAAAAGGAGCAGTTACTGATGTCCATATTCCCCAAAATGGTTCCCAAGCCCTGTTAGCGTTCTTACAGGAAGCCAACATCCAGTACAAGTAAGCATTCTTTTTCACTTGCTTAATTTATTAGTACTAAACTGAACTGAATGAGAGCTGTATTCAGGTTATTTACTGGTGCCTATAACAGGGTTTCGGGTACTGTGTTTCAAACTGCAAAAACAGACACGAATGTAACACAGTTATATTCACCTTTAATGAGCTTATTAGTGTAATGGGGAGGGGAGAACCACACTGGCAGATCATTTCACCATTACCACTCGGTGGTCAGTGTAAACACAGAAGATCTTCTCTGTGTGAGGAAAGGAGAGCAGTGGGTAAGAATGCAAGAGCAGACAAAGCCTTCTGCAGGAGCAATGAAAACCAAGCACAGGATGAGGCTCGGGACTTGCAGGCAGAGGGGACAGTGCAAGCAAAGGGAAGAAGCAGCACAATACCTGTTGAGGGAACTGAAGTGGTTGAGTGTTATTATTGTACAAGCACAGGGAGTCGAAATAAAAGATGCTGGAGAGGTTGAGGGAAGACCAGGTTGTGGGGAGTCTGATGTGTACAGGGCTAGGAGCTCAGACGAGTGTGGTGCTGCACACTTGGAGGATATAAGCAAGGGAACCAGGTGTAAGCGGGGTGGAGGAGCAGTAGGAGACTACAATAATAGTCCAAGAAAGAGGTTGTGAGGCCTTGAGTCAGGACCAGAGTAGTGTGACCAGGAGAGTACTCAAAAAAATATTCAATCGGCAAAACCACCTGGACCCTGCACGTGGTTGGATGTGGGGAGGAAGAAATCAAGGGCAGTCGCAAATCTTCTAGCTTGGGCAATGGAGTAGATAGATCCAAATAGATTTGGATATCTTGAGGTATTTGGTTTGGGTTGTTTGTGTTTTTTTTTAAGGAATACTTACGTAGTAAGAGTGGAGCAAGCAGAAGATAGTCACGGAAGTCAAAGAAGAAATGAGAGACTTTCAAGAGGGAGAATATTAGTGGGGCCAAGTGTACAGTAATATCCAGCAAGAAAAAGGACTGACCAGTTTCCTTTGGACTTAGCAATGTAAATCGTGTTGCTAACTCTCATGGTGGGATGTGGGATTAGATTGTCAGGAGCAGAAGACAGAGGAAGACAGAAGTGAATAGGAGGTGAGAACAGGGAGAAGCAGAGCAGACTACTGCTCTTAGAAATTAAAATAAGGAGAGAGGCAGAGAATAAGGAATGACTACGAGGAGATGCGGAATCAATGACTGCTTGAAATTTGGGATTTTAAGGGGTAAGAGGCAATTTTGGTATGTCTGTAGGCTGAGGGGAGGAACAAATTAGGGAATGAGACATTGATGGTACAGGGTAGAATGCATCAATGGAGGAAAGGGTTTGAGCACTAGGAAGGATACCTCATCCAGTATGCCTGAAGAGGTAAATGTGAGTCTAGTTAAGATTATAAAGAGGAGAGTCAACAACTTAAAAGAAATCATAACTAATGGCTAAATTTTCTATATGGAAGAGGAAGCAAAATTATCTACTGAAAGGGAAGAAACAGGGACTGAAGAAAGTTACCAAGAGAGAAACTGGGGTAAGAACAAATAAAAGTGGTTGTTGAAAAGAAGGAAGATTTAGTGCTCATACACAGTTGAGGTTTTGTTGGGTTAGGACCACGGAAAGGTCAGGATGGCAGGGAAGTTGAAGTTCCTAATGAAATACTAGCTCAAGTATTCATCCATGGTGTCAAGTCTGGATAGGAAAGGAGAACAGTCTAGGAGGAATGATGGAGTCAAATGGAAGAATCAAGAAGGGGATAAGGATCTTTATATTGAAAGCAGATATGGCATGACTGAGGGCAACAAGGAAACGGAAGGAAGAAATTTTTGACAAAGTTTGTAGGCTGAGATTAAGAGTCCTGGTATAGAACATTTATGGCTGGTGACAAGAGTCAGGGGATAGTCATGGAGGATTTGGCCAAAGTGGCGTATAAATCACCGAGACTGATGTGGTCAAGAATGGATGGACTAAATCACCAGAGAATCAACACAGCAGTTATGAATCTCCTTGGCTGATGGCAAGATTAGAGATAAAGAGACAGAATGTGCCCGTGGGAGAGTGATTTCAGAGAGTACCCAGGAGTTAGAGGAAAGAAACAAGGAATGGCATGATGCCATAGGCCAAATGAGATTTTCTAGAAGTAGATTGATGGGGAAAGAGAAATGGGGGTTCAGGAGAATGCTGACCTCTTTTCCTTCTGGTCCCATGATAGAGTGGCAGAAGAGAAAGCCACAAAAGAATCTGTCCTTGAGAAAATCCAATTTCTGTCAGGGCAAGAATATGAGAAGAGAGAGTTCTCTGAAGAGATGAGAATGTAGGAAGTTTATTTACAGTGAAAGCAAGCTTCCAGCAGGCACAAGGGAAAAGGAAGTGGTGGAGTGATGAAGAGTCAGTGCAGGCTCTGGGGGAGAAATGCAGTGTAGTGAACTGATGATGTGGGAAGGAGTGACATACCTATCATTTGGAAACCATTTCAGGGCTGAGAGGTAAGTGGCTAACCTCAATTGCTCCAACTTTTTGGCAAACGGTTGTACTGTTAAAACTGGCAGGAAGATCCCTGATGATGTCTGGTAAGGCCTGGGATGGGCTCATGGCTCTGTCAGTCAATGGTAAAAGCCTTAGTCTCTGGAAGGCTGAGCCACAGGGTACAAAGTAGCAAAGACATTCCTCCCTGGTCCACACAAATACTTCCCTGCCAGAAAGATAATTACAGCCTTCTAAGGTACTGATATGCTTTTTGCACAAAGGTATTTTATCTCTGCTTCTAGAACAGGCTAGAGTCACAGCTGTGCATAAAACTATTGTTCATATTGAACACATTTTAGTCATCACTATAACTCTGAAGGCGTGCTTTGATTCTCTGAATGCCTGGAAGGAAGGAGCTTGGTAATTATATCTATAGGTGCTCAGCAACAACTCACATGCTTCATTAATTATAATTCAGTAGAAGGGGATATACCAGTTATTTTAACAAGTCTCTATTTCCTGCCGTTAAATATAGGTCATGTGGAACTGATATAGAACAAAATATCACACTTTATGTCACAGAGAATGGAATCTAAAAAAGTGAATGTCTTAAATCAGTTGTCTCCTCACGGAGGACAATCATTTAGAATTATTCATTTTGTTAGTCTCAGGACAATAATACATAAGAGTCAATTAAATTCCACAGGACAGTAGGTAGAGATCATTTTAATTGACTTTTATTATTGTAGCGTGGGGTATTTTCAAAAGATTATCATTAATTCTATACAACTATATGTAATATATAGCTGTAGTCATCTTTAAGGCAGAGATAATGTGACCCCATGTGTCTGGCCCCTAGGTAATCAGCCCCTCTCAATGACATGACAGATGAGATGACTCATTGTTATAAAAAATTCAATCATTTTATAAATTAAATACCTGTAAAAATTGGCAGTGGAATTTCAAATTTTGAGCCCCCCCTCACCCACCCTGGAAGCTTTGGGAGGTGGTTTTATACTGGGTGTTGACATCACTTGGAAATTTCTCAATAGCTCTAGTCACTATCCTAGGAGTATATGCAACTAGGGTAGGAATAATAATCAGCCATAAAGGACTAAGAAAATATAAAACTTACAAATGCTATTTGGGGCTCCTTCTCATCAATCTGCTGGTGTTGACTACTTGACAAGGAAAATGGGGCTAGCACTGCCACACCACAATTATTTTAATTTTCAGATTGGTCTTTTAGGGCCTGTATTAAAATACAGTCTAGTTATTGAACAGAGACCTGTATTAGTTTGCTAGGGCTATCATAACAAATACCACCAGACTGGCTGGCTTAAAAAGCAAAAATTTATTGTCTCATGATTCTGGAGGCTATAAGACTGAAATCAAGGTGTAGGCAGAGCTGGTTCCTTCGGAGGGCTGCAAGGGAAGGATCTGTCCCAGCCCTGTCTCCTGGGTTTGTAGATGGGACGGCCATCTTTTCCTCTTCATATCTTCCCTCTGTGTCTTTGTGTCCTGATTTCCCCAATATATGCAACATAAAATGTACCATTTTAACCATTTTAAATATACAATTCAGTGACATAAAGTACATTCATATTACATAACCATCAGCACCATGCATCTCTAGAACTTTTTCATCTTCCCAAACTGAATTTCCTCTAGGACACCAGTCATATTGGATGAGAGTACATCCTGGTGACCTCAGTTTAATTACATCTGCAACAATCCTAGTTCCAAATAAGGTCACATTCTGAGGTGCTGGGGGTTAGGGCTTCAACATATGAATTGGGGGACCACAGTTCAACCCATAACAGATCCCCAAACACAGTAGCTTTAATGCAGTAGAATTTACTTCTCCCTCACGGGATGGCCCAGAGGTCCAGAAGCTATTGCTGTGCTATTCCAGCCACCGCTGTTGTTACCATAACTGCCTCTTGGGCTGTAAAGCTGGTGACTAGACACTGGAGTGCTGAGTCCGGCAACCCCAACTGCCTCTCAACAGTCACGTCTCTGTGACCTTGACATGGCCGCAGCAACAGCAGGAGATGGCCTCTGCCTCATTCTTAACTTCCTATCTTGCCAGCGTTTCCAAATCTGTACCCAGAATCAAGGTTGCAAGAGAGTCAAGAAAAAGTAGTTTTCAGCTTCCCAGCCCCTGCGGTACAGGAAGTCCATAAGGAGAGTAGGCAGTTGACCATATCCAGCACAGACACTCAAGAGAGGAAAAAGGAAACAAGGGTCAGGCATATTCTACTCTGCGTCTGTATTTAATATGGAACTTGAGAGGAATGATACCAGTGAGTTTCCAGATTTAATTAGCCTAAATTAGTGGCTTCCAGATCATTAGCCTAAATTTGATCCTGATAGTATATTAAAATCACTTTTGGTGAGCTGATAACTATTCATAGATATTCTCGTCTATGTAGGGCCCAGTGTGGCATATTTTTTTAAGTTTGTTTGTTTATTTTTAATCTCCACACCCAACGTAGTGCTCCAGCTCACAACCCCAAGATCAAGAGACACACACTCTTCCAACCGAGCCAGTCAGGTGCCCCAGTGTGACATATTTTTTAAAGCTCACAGGTGACTTTAAAGCAATGCAGCTTAAGAATCATTGGCCTAAATGGATGGGCAAGTACTAGGGAATCCAAAAACTAGTTCTACTTAGGGTACTTGGAGACTTTAAAAGAAGACTGAAAAGCTTAAGAGTTTATTCATCAAAGAAGCTAATATCCAACTAGAATGATCCTGTACAACTTGAAACTGAAAAAATTTATAATTTTCCTACTTTGGTGAAAACACTAGCAAACTTAACTAGAAAATATTAAGATAAATTCATTGTAGGAGCAATTCTCCATTAGAATTATTTGACAATCCTCTGAATGGTCATTTCATGATGTGATTGGTAATATGTTGTCATTTATCAATTGATAATGATACATGATAAAGAATCTAATCAATTAAGAGGCATAGTTTTTTGTACTGAAATTCCTGGGGAAATATTGTTTTTCTAAAGGGAATGATGGTTGTTCTATCAGGAGCTGCAAAAAAAAACAGATGTATCAGCATCAGAGCTTCATAACTTTCTGGTGATAAATGTGGGGAATTGCTCTTACCTTGAGTGGAAACAAGTTGCACTTGTTTATATTTAGAAGGTCTGTCCACTTTGGAAATAATGCAAAAGCAGTATACCACAGCTCAATTTTGTAAACATTTAAACATTTTTTTAAACCCAACTTTTTTAATAATGCAAAAGCAGTATACCACAGCTCAATTTTGTAAACATTTAAACATTTTTTTAACCCCAACTTTTTTGTGTGTGTGTTGTCTTGTTTTGGTGTTCATAATGTCACACTGGACTTAGAGTCTAAAGACTAGAATTCAGGTTCACATTCCGAGTCCAAATTCTGGCTCTATACTCACTAGCAGAGTGATGTTGGCAGGTTCTTAACCCTTTTGGGGGCTCATTTTCCCCGTTTGTAAAATGAAGGTATTAAAAAAATCTACCTCGTAGGTTTATTAACTAAGCTCATGTACATAAAATACATAGCATCATGCCTAAATAGGTACTCAATAAATGTAAATGCTCATACCCATCATTCAGTTCTTGTAGCTGTTCAATCAGTGGTAGTAATTCTTATTATTTGAGAACATCTGCCTATAATTTTACATTTATATTCATTACCCAATTTAACAGTTTTTATTTCCCAAAAGAGAACATGTTCCCAACATTTGGTATTTTTAGAAATGTCAATATTTGCTATCCTCTTTTTCATAGATGCATAATTTTCTTTTCAAATTGCTTGATTTTTATGTGCTCTCCATTCAATTTGCATCATGTCTATCATTTCAAATCCAGGATCCTCATAGAAGATCTTCAGTACACACTGGAAAAGACAAGCAGTTTGCGACCCCAAAGAAATCGAAGATACCTGTCTGGATATAATTATGAAGTTTATCACTCTTTAGAAGAAGTATGTAATCAGAGGAGCTTTCATTGTTTTTTTAACAAATGCATCTTTATCGTTTAGGTCTAATGGTTGGGAGAAAAGCATAAAGACAGAGGCAGGAGCCATATGAAGAATACATAAAGCTCTTATATTGCCTAGCCACCTCAGTTCATCATCTCTTCCATTAATAAGCCTTTATAAGAAGTAGTGAAATAATTTGAATTTCATTTCCTTTATGCAACCCACCCCTACAAAGGACGTGGGAAGGGCAACGGAAAAGTGAGGTAATGTGGCTATAATTGCAGTTGTGAAAACCTTAACTAAAAATCCACGGAAGGTAGATCTAGTCAGAGTTCAAGGGCAGTGATTTGGATGAGGGGTGGAGTGAACGTTGATGCTTGCCCCACAGCCTCTGCACAAGTTGAGACCTCCCAAAGGCCAAGCCCTATTTGTGGAACCTCAGGACCTTTTCATATGTTGTTACTTATTCTTCCTATTATTTATTCTACAACAACCTCATTCCTACCACCACATCCTTTACTGGCCACCCTGGACAATAGCTAGTTACTCTTTGAATCTGAGCTCAAGCAAGAAGATGGCTGTCTCTACTCTCGAAGACGAAATTAGAACTCCCCATCTCCAACCCCAGCATGTTACATGTACCCACAGCACATGGATATGATATCTATCATAGTTTTTATGTATGTAATTGTAGGATCCTTTGATTAATGCTTTTCTCTCCTCATAAGCTGCAAGTTCCATGAGGGCAGGCCGTTTCTTTCTTGTTCACCACTAAATCCCCAGTGGCAAGCAAATAGAAACCTCCAAAGTAGGTAGTTGAATGAATAAATGAATAAGTACATAGATTTTCTTCTTTTTTTTTTTTTTTTTAAAGATTTTATTTATTTATTTGAGACAGAATGAGAGAGAGAGAGAGAGCGCGAGCACATGAGAGGGGGGAGGGTCAGAGGAAGAAGCAAGCTTGCTGCCGAGCAGGGAGCCCGATGCGGGACTCGATCCAGGGACTCCAGGACCATGACCTGAGCCGAAGGCAGTCGCTTAACCAACTGAGCCACCCAGGCGCCCCAGTACATAGATTTTCCATGCTTCCCCTGAATTGAGCAAAGGAATGTCAGGCATAGAATTAATGTGATCCTGTTATATTCTTTTTTTTTCTTTTCCCAGTTTTATTGACAAATAAATTTGTATGTGTTTAAGGTGTACAGCTTGATTTGAGATACGTATACATTGTGAAATGATGACCACAATAAAGCTAATGAACACATCCATCACCTCACATAGTTACAATTTTTTAGTGTATTATGAGAACACTAATATCTACTGTCTTAGCAAATTTCAAGTGTATAATAGAGTATTACTGACTATTGTCACCATGTTATACATTACATCCCCAGAATTCATTCATCTCATAATTGAAAGTTTGTACCCTTTGACCAACATCTCCCTATTCCTCCACCTTTTTATCCCCTGGCAACCACCATTCTACTCTGAGTTTCATTTTTTAATTTCTTTTAGTAATCTTTTTTATTATGTTAGTCACCATACAGTACATAATTAGTTTTTGATGTAGTGTTCCGTGATTCATTGTTTGCATATAACACCCAGTGCTCCATGCAATACGGACCCTCCTTAATACCCATCACCGGGGTCACTCATCACCCCACCCCCCTCCCCTCTAAAACCCTCAGTTTGATTCCCGGAGCCCATAGTCTCTCATGGTTTGTATTCCTCTCTGATTCCCCCCCCTTCATTTTTCCTGTTATATTCTAAGGAGAATATTTGATTCTCTTGATAATGACTTTCTTTTCAAAATTATTTTCATATATTTCATGTTCCAACATATGTTTTAGAAGCTTGAAATTAAAAGCAATGGAAAGGTTTTAGATAGTTTGGCACATGAAAGTGCTATAAAATGCACTAGAAAAAAATTTTTTAAATATATCTATAGATATGTACATACATATACATACATACATACACTTAAGATATATATATACATATACTATATATGTGTGTGTGTGTGTATATATATATATATATATATATATATGCTGCTCATTGGACTAAATAAGAAAAGAAAGCATGGGTACTTCTCAAAATCTATTTTTTTCAGCACAGACTCTTTTGCACATCATGGATTAAAGGGACACTTTTCTGTGACTTCCTTACTTCTTGTAAGGCTTTTAAGTCAGAAATGTCATCCATATTTCTAAGTGCCTTATTCATCCATCTCAAATATACCTTCATCTGATGACAGATAAGTGTGTGTGACTGGATCAATACAAATGTATCACCATTATGGGGGAAATTATTCAGAGTATGCCTTCTGACGTGTGACTTAAATAACCTTTAAATGCAGAAGACAATGCCTTTTTCTTAGAATCTTCTGTTCAGTGCCAAATTACAATATATGGGACTTTAATAGACACTTTCAAGTAGTTCGCATGGTTTTCATGAAACTGATTTCTTTTCCTCTTATAAATACTTGGGGGGGGAAATGGAAATAAATTTTTATTTTCAAAAAGACCCAGAACACATTGATTAATTTTCTATAAAGCTCTGCCATCAAGATACTAATGATAAACGGTAGTGGAAGGTATGCATTAAAAAGGGAACAATATAAAGACATGAAGCTACTATTTGTAAAGACAGAAAATAAAATATAATTTTAAGTATCTTAAGGAAAATTAAAAATACAAAACTGATTTTTGTTCAGTTTATACTCATGTATGCTCTTTGAGCTCTGAGACCTATTTTTGCCTTTTGTTACCTTTTGTTCTCTGAAAGCTCCATAATTGGGAGAGTCTGACATGGTTTTTATTTTTTTGCTTTTAGATTCAAAATTGGATGTATCATCTAAATAAAACTCATCCAGGTCTCATTCACGTGTTCTCTATTGGAAAATCGTATGAGGGAAGGCCTCTTTATGTTTTAAAGGTAAAAATAAATTATTAACAAAATATTTAGTAAACATTCATCTTTTTCAAGCTTGACTTATGGGGGAAAAAATGAAATGGTCTTTCACAGCATCTCATATTTAACATCATCTGATAATTTAAGAAAAATATTTCCCTTAGGTTTTTGGGCCATATTTAATTTTTGCCATTGAGTATTCCAGGGAATGCTGTTTGTAACACATTCAGAGTTATTGGTGCACTTAAAAATAATGGCATTCAAAATTATTTGTGAGCTGGTGCTACTTAAGGTGAACCAATGCAAAACTACATAAATGTGTAAGAAGTATACACCCTTCCCAGCCCTTGACTCTGCATTGTCTCCTAGCTACTGACCCAGAGCTCTCTATCCCTTCTCAGCCCAACATCTGAAAAGATTTCCCTATATCACTGTTTCTATTTCCTTACCTCCCATTCAGACCTTGACTCACTGGCCTTTGCCCTCATGGCTCTTCTAAAACTTCTCTTGCCAAAACCAACCATGACTCCTAGTTGGTTCTCCTCCTATCTCTCTGACCATACCCTCCAGTCTCATTCAGTGGCTCCTCTCCCCCTGCCCTTCCCATGGTTTCTGATCATCCCAGGACTCTCTGCTCAGACTCTTTGCTCTCCCTCTACCAATCTCTCTAGATGGACATACCCATCCCATGATTTCAACAATCATTCCAGAATTTTCTATTTAGTTGAGGTCCACTCTCCGGAGCTTTACATTCATATGTCATTGCCTACTTGACCTTCTCATCTCAATTTTCACAAAAGCACTTCAGACTCAGAATGGCACCATTTTGTGATTGCAGTCAAGAAACATGAACGTCATCCTAAATTCCTCTTATTTTTACCACTTCCTTTAAATCTACCACCAAGAACTGACATTTCTTTCTTCTAAATATCTTTGGGATCTGTTCTAGTTCCTTCTCTTGTCTTCCCTACTCTTGCCCTAACTTATCTCTGGATCTCTTCTCCATGGACTGTTGCAATAAATGCCTCAGTATGGAGCTTCATTTCAAGTCCTTGTCCTCTCCCCTCTCATACTCTCATCCGTCACTACTGTCAGCGTGACCTTGGGCTCATGCCTCTGTCTCTCTATCCCACATACACACCCCTCTCCCATGAAATACATGATGAAGCCTTATCTCTTTTATACAGGATCCAGGGATTTCATGTGTTCTCTGCCTCTGTGTCCATCTTCATCTGCCATTTCTTCCTCATACCCCAAAAGCAGTTCTTCAAAGAGGATGTGTCCAGATTCTCTTCCAGGCTTGAGATGCCTTCTTCCAACTTGTCTGCTGGGCAAGCTTCAGGTCTTACCCAAGTACTCAAGTGTTCCTCCCCTGAAAAGCCTTCTTTTATTCTCTGGGAAAATTAGACAAACCACCCCATGTTCCCTAAGCAACTTATGCATGTCCACATCACAATGATTGATTGCTCCTGTGTCTGCCCTCCCTACTAGCATATAAACTCCTTGTCTTTTCATCTTTGAATCTCCAGTGTCAAGCACAATGTCCAAAAAGGATTTCCTGAAGTATTAGTTGAGTGAAGTAATGAATGAAAACTAGGTCCCCTATGAATATAATGTTAATAGCTACTTATTTGTTACTGAGTTAGAAACCACATTTAAGTAATATTGATATAATAAGATTATAAAGAAAAATCTGTCACTTGATTCTACAAATCAATTTGTTTTGCTTTCCCATTTTGTGTTGTAATAAAATTTGATTTTGTCTACCAATAAAACATAGTTATTGCTAGGGTGCCTGGGTGGCTCAGTCAGTTAAGTGTCCACCTTCAGCTCAGGTCATGATCCAGGGTCCTGGGATCGAGCCCCACATTGTGCTCAGCGGGGAGTCTGCTTCTCCCTCTGCCCCTCCCCCTGCTCCTGTGCTCTTTCTCTCTCTTTCTCAATTAAATAAAATCTTTTTAAAAATTTTAAAAACATAGTTACTGCTTTAAGAAATATTCCTTGCGATTCCGATTCTCTTGGAGGAGGGGGTTAGGAAGAAGGAGAATTTAGCATTTAACTTCACAATCACATATTACATTAAAGGAGAAGCAAACTAGGGGTACCTGGGTGGCTCAACCAGTTAAGCGTCCAGCTCTTGATTTCAGCTTAGGTCATGGTCTTGGGGTCATGAGAGCAAGCCCTGCATCGGGCTCCTCACTCAACATGGAATCTGCTTGGGATACTCTCTCTCCCTCTCCCTCTGCCCCTCTGCTCACACACATGCTCTAAATAAATATAAATAAATAAATAAATAAATAAATAAATAAATAAATAAATAAAATCAATCTTAAAAAGGAGAAGCAAACCTATTTAAGGGATTGCCCTTTTTTGTTTATTTTCCAGTTATTTGATTTGTAATTAAGGCAATAAATTTATTATTTCTGCATAAACAGGCCTGGACTTCTGAAATAGATAGGAAATTTCTTTATCTTTTTGTGGGTTATCTAATGACTCAAACTATAGTGAAGAACTACACTGAAATCTTACTAAAGTATGCTGATCAGTGAATTTAAAAACAAAAGTCTGAGTTGGTTACTGTGAATACTCTTGTTTTCAGCTGGGCAGAAAATCACGAACTTACAAAAGAGCTGTCTGGATAGACTGTGGTATTCATGCAAGAGAATGGATTAGTCCTGCCTTTTGTCAATGGTTTGTAAAAGAAGTAAGTTAAACCCTTTATACAATGTCCATTTCAGTAAACTGATGCTTCCCATGTGGTTTTATTCTGCTTAAGGAGGAAAACTGGGAACTTGAAGCCAGCAGTACCTGATTGAATAATAACACCTTGATTTTGGTGGGTTATTTTCATGGTTCTGAAGACCCCTCATAACTCTGGCTCAGTTTATCTTTACCTCTGCCCTTGGAGGTTGGAGTTACCAACATTGATTAAAGAGAAAGGATCAGGGTTTCAGAGCATTTATGAATTTGTGGACAAATTAGGAACCAACCAGGTAGCTGATATATGGTAAAAGGCTAAACATCTAATTTATGGTGCTCCAGAGCAGTTTCTCATACAATATCCAATGTGGAAAATTCTATACCACTTATCACAATGATCTCACATATGCTATAACAATAAAGGGATGAGCAAACGATTGCATTTTGCTTTCCTGCTACAGATCGGTAATATAATACCAAAGACCCTTCGCATCTGTGGATTTTGCGTTCTCAGTTTTAGTATTTTTCAGTAACTCTAACAGTTGAAGATTCATTGTGATTTCTTATCAGCGGCTTCATTTAAATCATAAGTCTTCTGAAGCTAGTGTATCAAGTGGGTCTGTATTCCAAGCATGGGTCAATAGAGCCAACCTCATGGACCAACATCTTAATATGTTTTGATATTTTCTATTCATCATCCAGAATGTGATGATTTTCATGGTTATTTTTAAACTTATTTGTATTTTTTTTGAAGATTCTTAAAAGAAAATCAACCACTAGTACTGGTAATGAAAGCGAAGAGGTCTAAGGAAATAAAGGTTCTAAGTCAGAAAATAACCCTACAAATTTCTTTAGTCCTATATTTATAGGGAACCATTAAGAAGACAAAAGATCTTTAAATATTTTAGTTCTATTTCACTGTGTTTTGTGGGAAAATTAGGTGCCCTGCTGAAGTTTGTGATTTTTGAGAGCTCTCCTAGTCTTGGGAAAATATACCTTACCAGTGTCAAAAATGTACTAAATTTGCAAAATCTGCCTTTCTGCCACTACCATACCCACATACGTATCCTTAATTTTATAAATATGATGTAATAATAAAAATTCTTAAACCATTCCCACTCAGTGTATTAAGGAATTCATATTCTCTTAAAATAACATTTCATCTTGGTAGGACAAATGCAAAATCTAATAAGAAATTAACTAGGAGCACCTGAGTGGTGCTCAGTTGAGCATCCAACTCTTGGTTTCGGCTCAGGTCATGATCTCAGGGTCATGGAATCAAGCCCTGTGTCGGGCTCTGAGCTCTGTATGGAGTCTGCTTGTCCCTCTCCCTCCGCCTCTGTCCTTCCCCCTCTGCCCCTCCCCCCTGCTCATGCAAGCACTCTTTCTCTAAAATAAATAAAATCTTTAAAAAAAAGAAATTGGGGTGCCTGTGTGTATCAGTTGGTTAAGCGGCTGCCTTTAGCTCAGGTCATGATCCCAGGGTGCTGGGATCAAACCCTGCATCAGGCTCCTTCCTCAGAGGGGAGCCTGTTTCTCCCTCTTACTCTGCCTGCTGCTCTGCCTACTTGTGTTCTCTATCTTTGTCAAATAAATAAAATCTTTTAAAAAGCAGAAATTGGGGCGCCTGGGTGGCTCAGTCGTTAAGCGTCTGCCTTCGGCTCAGGTCATGATCCCAGGGTCCTGGGATCGAGCCCCGCATCGGGCTCCCTGCTCCACGGGAAGCCTGCTTCTCCCTCTCACACTCCCCTTGCTTGTGTTCCCTCTCTCACTGCCTCTCTCTCTGTCAAATAAATAAATAAAATCTTTAAAAAAAAAATAAAAAAAAAAAAAGCAGAAATTAACTTTTTATTAAGAAATTAATTAATTACCTTGTATTAAATATCCATTGTTATACATACAGTGTATTGCCTGCTATCTTAAGTTTCAAAAAGAAAAGGAGGAAAAATGGCTAAGTATAGAACATCTATTGTTAATAAACTGTGGTCCTATGTATTATTGAAGGATATAAGAATGTATCTCCCATTTTACCTCACCCCCACATGTGCAACTTCTTTATAACACCTGAACTTTATTGATTCATGTGGTTGTCTGTCTCTTCCTGTACCAATGCCAAGGGCAGAGACTCTATCTTGTTCACTGCTAAATCCTCAGAACCTAGAACAATACCTGGCACTTACCCAATCTTCAAATATTTGTTCATGAATGGGAATAATGAGAATCCAGTAATAATGATGTGGAAAGATTTCTGGGAGATGACTTGTCAAATCATCTCATAGGATATAAATGGTACCACCTGGATTTTTACAATGCACAATGTGTACAGCCACATATGGCAGCCCAATACCCAAGCGAAGTTTCCAAGAAAGAGGAGAATACAGTGTAACCACAGAAAAAGGATGAGGCAGAAATGGACCCTCAACTCTATGGTCAACTAATCTTCGACAAAGCAGGAAAGAATGTCCAATGGAAAAAAGACAGTCTCTTCAACAAATGGTGTTGGGAAGATTGGACAGCCACATGCAGAAAAATGAAACTGGACCATTTCCTTACACCACACACAAAAATAGACTCAAAATGGATGAAAGACCTAAATGTGAGACAGGAATCCATCAAAATCCTTGAGGAGAACACAGGCAGCAACCTCTTCGACCTTAGCCGCAGCAACTTCTTCCTAGAAACATTGCCAAAAGCAAGGAAAGCAAGGGCAAAAATGAACTATTGGAACTTCATCAAGATAAAAAGCTTTTGCACAGCAAAGGAAACAGTCGACAAAACCAAAAGACAACCAACAGAATGGCAGAAGATATTTGCAAATGACATATCAGATAAAGGGCTAGTATCCAAAATCTATAAAGAACTTATCAAACTCAACACCCAAAGAACAACTAATCCAGTCAAGAAATGGGCAAAAGACATGAACAGACATTTCTGCAAAGAAGATATCCAAATGGCCAACAGACACATGAAAAAGTGCTCAACATTGCTCGGCATCAGGGAAATCCAAATCAAAACCTCAATGAGCTACCACCTCCCACCAGTCAGAATGGCTAAAATTAACAAGTCAGGAGACAACAGATGTTGGAGAGGATGCGGAGATAGGGGAACCCTCCTACACTGTTGGTGGGAATGCAAACTGGTGCAGCCACTCTGGAAAACAGTATGGAGGTTCCTCAAAACATTGAAAATAGAGCTACCCTATGACCCAGCAATTGCACTACTGGGTATTTACCCCAAAGATACAAATGTAGTGATCTGAAGGGGTATGTGCACCCCAATGTTTATAGCAGCAATGTCCACAATAGCCAAACTATGGGAAGAGCCAAGATGTCCATCAACAGATGAATGGATAAAGAAGATGTGGTATATATATATACACACACATACATACACACACACACACACACACACACACAATGGAATATTATGCAGCCATAAAAAAAAAAACACTTGAAATCTTGCCATTTGCAATAACGTGGATGGAACTAGAGAGTATTATGCTAAGCAAAATAAGTCAATCAGAGAAAGACAAGTATCATATGATCTCACTGATAGGAATTCTTTTTTTTTTTAACTTCTCAGGAAATAAGCTGAGGGTTGCTGGAGTGGTGGGGATGGGATGTATGGGGTGGCTGGGTGATAGACATTGGGGAGGGTATGTGCTATGGTGAGCACTGTGAATTGTGTAAGACTAATGAATCACAGACCTGTAGCTCTGAAACAAATAATACATCGTATGTTAAAAAAAAAAAAAAGAAGAAGATAGTAGGAAGGGAAAAATGAAGGCAGAATCGGAGAGCGAGATGAACCATGAGAAACTATGGACTCTGAGAAACAAACTGACTCAGCCTGGGTGGCTGAGTCGTTAAGCATTGGCCTTTGGCTCAGGTCATGATCCCAGGGTCGTGGGATGGAGCCCCGCATCATCGGGCTCCCTGCTCAGCGGGAAGCCTGCTTCTCCCTCTCCCACTCCCCCTGCTTGTGTTCCCTCTCTCACTATGTCTCTCTCTATCAAATAAAATCTATAAAAAAAATAAAAATAAAAAACTGATGGTTTTAGAGGGGTTAGCCTGGTGATGGGTATTAAAGAGGGCACGTACTGCATGGAGCACTGGGTGTTATACACAAACAATGAATCATGGAACACTACATCAGAAACTAACGATGTGGGTAGCCGAGTTGTGGCACTGCAGTGGAGACGCTTCACCGACAACATGTCCCATCTACCCATGAAACTCCTGCGTAAGAAAATCGAGAAATGGAACCTCAAATTGCGCCAGTGAAACTTAAAGCTTCAGGAGGCCTCGGATGTGAGTTTATCGGAAACCCAAAACGGAGATGTGTCTGAAGAAACAGTGGGCTGTGGGAAGGTTAAAAAATCCCTAAAACAGTCTGTGAATGTGGGCTCGTCAGAAGCCCAGAATGGAGAGATAGCTAAAGAAACAGTGGAAACTATACAAGTTAAAAAAAAAAAGAAGAAATCTACCATAATAATCAATGGAGAAGCAGCAACACAGCCTCCCAATTCAGAATCCAAAAAAAAGAAGAAGAAAAAGAGAAAAATGGTGGATGATGCTGGGCCTGATACCAAAAAAGTGAAAACTGAAGACAAAGGGGACTCTGAAGAAGGGGCCCAAGCTCCTGAAGAGACAGAAAACAGTGTGGAGAAGCCAGATGATCAGGAAGAGGACAGTGAAATGCCCAGCCTACCCCTGGGACTGACAGGAGCTTTTGAGGATACTTCATTTGCTTCTCTTAGTAATCTTGTCAATGAGAACACTCTGACAGCAATAAAAGAAATGGGTTTTACAAACATGACTGAAATTCAGCATAAAAGTATCAGACCACTTCTAGAAGGCAGGGATCTTCTAGTGGCCACAAAAACAGGCAGTGGCAAAACGCTGGCATTTCTCATCCCTGCAGTCGAACTCATTGTCAAGTTAAAGTTCATGCCTAGGAATGGACCTGGAGTTCTTATCCTCTCACCTACTAGGGAACTGGCCATGCAGACTTTCAGTGTTCTTAAGGAGCTGATGACGCACCATGTCCACACATACGGGTTGATAATGGGCGGCAGCAGCAGATCTGCTGAAGCACAGAAACTCGGTAATGGGATCAACATCATCGTGCCACCCCAGGCCACCTCCTGGACCACATGCAGAATACCCCAGGGTTTATGTATAAAAATCTGCAGTGTCTGGTTATTGATGAGGCTGATCGTATCTTGGATGTTGGGTTTGAAGAGGAATTAAAACAGCTTATTAAACTTCTGCCAAGACGCAGGCAAACCATGCTCTTTTCTGCCACACAAACTCAAAAAGTTGAAGACATGGCAAGGATTTCGTTGAAAAAGGAGCCATTGTATGTTGGTGTTGATGATGATAAAGCTAATGCAACAGTGGATGACCTTGAGCAGGGATATGTTGTTTGTCCCTCAGAAAAGAGATTCCTCCTGCTCTTTACGTTCCTTAATGAAACTGATGGTCTTCCTTTCATCCTGTAAGTCCGTGAAATACCATCAGTTTTGTTGTTGTTGTTGTTGTTAGGACTGCTAAAGGTGCTTTATTCAAATAACAATGACAAATAACCCACACTTTGTGCTCTTAAAAAAAATGAGGACGGCTCACTGCTTTAAAATCTGGCATATATAAAAACCAACGCCACCTTACATTAAAGGTGCTTCCTAGCCACAGTAGCATTTTCAGGGGAGGTCAAGAACTATGGTTAAGGTCCAAGAAACAACCAAAACCATTATGAGTTGCTGAACTACATCGATTTGCCTGTCTTGGCCATTCGTGGAAGGCAGAAGCAAAGTAAGCGCACAACCACATTCTTCCAGTTCTGCAACGCAGATTCAGGGATATTGTTGTGTACCGACATGGCAGCTAGAGGGCTGGATATTCCTGAAGTGGACTGGATTGTTCAGTATGACCCTCCAGATAACCCCAAGGAATATATTCATCGTGTGGGAAGAACAGCCAGAGGCCTAAACGGGAGAGGGCATGCCTTGCTCATTTTACGCCCTGAAGAATTGGATTTCGTTCATTACTTGAAGCAATCCAAGGTTCCATTAAGTGAATTTGAGTTTTCCTGGTCCAAAATTTCTGACATTCAGTCTCAGCTTGAAAAATTGATTGAAAAGAACTACTTCCTTCATAAGTCAGCCCAGGAAGCATATAAGTCCTACATTCGAGCATATGATTCCTATTCTCTGAAACAGATCTTCAATGTTAATAACTTAAATTTGCCACAGCTTGCTCTGTTGTTTGGTTTCAAGGTGCATCCTTTTGTTGATCTGAACGTGAACAGCAATGGCGGCAAGCTTAAAAAGAGAGGAGGCAGCAGTGGCTTCGGCTACCAGGAAGCCAAGAAAGTCAAGAAGTCCAAAATCTTCAAACACATTAGCAAGAAGTCGTCTGACAGCCAACAGTTCTCCCACTGAAGACACACCTTCCTTTCATCTTGAATAGCTTTGTCCTGAAGTGGATTTTTTCCCTTTCTCTAACAAAGGAATTGTTGTGGCTTCAGGATTGGGACTGATGGAACAGGACTATGAGTTGACGTGGGTTGCAAGCACCAAGCACTGATACTTCCAGGAGATACTGCTCTTATTTAGGGATGTAAAACAGAGTTCAATTTTTCTAGATTGTTCAAGAGCAAAGCAAGGGATCTTTTGGATTTTGTTATGATGGCAGAGTATTTTAAATCTTTTACCTCCAAATTTGTCATTGTTTTTGGGGGGGGTGGAGTATTTTTTACTTTTTATTTAAAATCAATTAACATGTAATGTGTTAATGGTTTCATAGGTTGAGTTCAGTGATTCACCAGTCTTAATATACACCCAGTGCTCATTACATCACGTGCCCTCCTTAATGTCCATCACCCAGTTCAACCTGCTTTAGAAGGCAGTGACCTGGTGCACTGGGGGTGGTGATGCAGAAGATTGTCTCAGGTTTTTTGTTTTGGGGTTTTTTTTGGTTTGGTTGGGTTTTTTGTTTTGTTTTGTTTGGTTTGGTTTGGTTTTGGTTTTGGTTGTTTCTTGGACCTTAACCATAGTTCTTGACCTCCCCTGAAAATGCTACTGTGGCTAGGAAGCACCTTTAATGTAAGGTGGCGTTGGTTTTTATATACGCCAGATTTTAAAGCAGTGAGCCTTTCCCATTTTTTTTAAGAGCACAAAGTGTGGGTTATTTGTCATTGTTATTTGAATAAAGCACCCTTAGCAGTCCTAACAACAACAACAAAAATAAAACTAATGATGTAATGTATGGCAACTAACATAACATAATAAAATGAAATTTAAAAGAAAAAGGATGAGGCATACATAATGACTATCAATCAAAGGTTG
>NC_058406.1:123697037-123729874 GCF_002201575.2 Neomonachus schauinslandi | reverse complement strand
TTCTATTTCTTTGATTTCTGCTCTAATCTTCATTAGTTCTCTTCTCCCGCTGGGTTCAGGCTTTATTTGCTGTTCTTTCTCCAGCTCCTTTAGGTATAAGGTTAGGTTGTGTATTTGAGACCTTTCCTGTTTCTTGAGAAAGATTTGTGTTGCTGTATAATTCCCTCTTAGGACTTCCTTGGCTGCATCCCAAAGATTTTGACCAGTTGTGTTTTCATTTTCATTTGTTTCCATGAATTCTTAAAATTCAAGATTTCCTGGTTGATCCATTCATTCTTTAGTAGGATGCTCTTTAGCCTCCATGTATTTGAGTTCTTTCCAAATTTCCTCTTGTGATTGAGTTCTAGTTTCAAAGCACTGTGGTCCGAAAATATGCAGGGAATGATCCCAGTCTTTTGGTACTGGTGGAGACCTGATTTGAGACCCAGTATGTGATCTATTCTGGAGAATGTTCCATGTGGACTCCAGAAGAATGTGTATTCTGTTGCTTTAGGATGGAATGCTCTGAATATATCTGTGAAGTCCATGTGGTCCAGTGTGTCATTCAAAGCCCTTCTTTCCTTGTTGATCTTCTGCTTAGATGATCTGTCCATTTCAGTGCCTGGGTTGTTAAAGTCCCCTACTATTATTGTATTATTATCGATGTGTTTCTTTGATTTAGTTATTAATTGGCTTATATATTTGGCTGCTCCCATGTTAGGGGTATAAATATTTACAGCTGTTAGATCTTCTTGTTGGACAGACCCTTTAATTATGATATAGTGTCCTTTCTCATCTCCTATTACAGTCTTTGGTTTAAAATCTAATTTGTCTGATATAAGAATTGCCACCCCCCTGTCTTCTGATGTCCATTAGTGTGATAAATGGTTTTCCACCCCCCTCACTTTCAATCTGTAGGTGTCTTTGGTTCTAAAATGAGTCTCTTGTGGACCATACCAATTTAGCATGGGTCAGAATCCAGACGTCTCTTAAACTGAGAAGGGAAAAAATAAAAGATATTTCATACATACAAAGTCCAATCCTTTCTGTTTGTTCCTCCTGCGCTGTCTTGCAGAGGACAGCTGGGACTGTAGAGGGAGGATATCATCTTCAATGGCAGGATATGTCTCGCCGTAAGCACCTAAGAAGACCACACAAAGGAGAAGTCTTAAATAACAAACATTTCAAATCTTTTTACTCCGAGCTAAACCAAGACTCTTTTTTAATAGCTTTAGATATTATTTACATGTAATAAAACTCAGCTACTACAAATGTACACAGTTCAGTAACTTTTATAAAACTGTGCAGTCATCATTACAATCTAGTTTTAGAACAGGTCTATCACCTCAAAAAGCTCCCTTGTGCTCACAGGCAATCACTCACAACTCCCACCTCCCTGGCCCCAAATAAACACTGATCTGCTTTCAAGCTCAGGAGATTTACCTTTCCTGAGATTACATATAAATGGAATATACAATGTAATATTTTGTGTCTTCCACTTAGCATAATGTGTTCGAGGTTCTTTTATGTTGTACCATGTATCAATTGATTCTTATTGCTGTATAGTGCTCCATCATATGGATATATCACATTTTATCTGTGTATTCACCAGGTGATGGACATGTGAACTGTTTCTAGTTGGCAATTATTAATTCTGCTATGAACATTCGTGTATATGTCTTTGTGGCCACATGTTTTCATTTCTTTGGGGTATATTCCTAAGAGTAAAATTGTTGGATATTCTGTGTAACTCTACGTTTAGCATTTTGAGCAATTGCCAAACCATTTTCAGAAGTGGTTCCATCATTTTACATTTTAAGAAGGTTCTAGTTTCCCATATCTTTACCAACACTTGGTATTGTCAGTCTTTTTGATCATAGCCTCTCTAGTGATCATGGAGGTAAGGATTTTTCCAACTCTTTATTTTAAAAAATTAAAACCTAAAGGAAAGTTATAATAAATACCTAAAATCACCATTTCTTATTTTGCCACATTTACTTTATTTCTATATGGGGGGTGGTGTTGCTTGTTTTTGCGGAACCAGCAAGTTGCATGACACTTCATCCCCACATACTTAAGCACGTACTATCTAAGAACAAGGACTATCTACTACATTATACCTACAATTTCATTATCACATTCAGGAAATTTAACACTGACACAACACTATCATTTACCCTATAAGTGATATTCAAATTTCTGATATATATTTTTTTTAAAGATTTTATTTATTTATTTGACAGAGAGAGAGAGCAAGACAGGGAACACAAGCAGGGGGAGTGGGAGAGGGAGAAGCAGGCTTCCCGCGGAGCAGGGAGCCCGATGCAGGGCTCGATCCCAGGACCCTGGGATCATGACCCGAGCCGAAGGCAGACTTTTAACAACTGAGCCACCCAGGCGCCCCGAAATTTCTGATATTTAAAATGTACAGATGTTTTTTTTTTAAGGCAGCAATACTACATTTTACTGAATAAGGTGTGGTTTTCTAAAACTCCAAAAATAAAGTTTTCTGATTTCTGTATATACCCTACCACTAATGCACTTGCTTTAAAAAATAATAATAATAATAGACTGTTTACAAGAGTTTTTAAGTTCAGGAAAACGGAGTGGAAAATAGGGAATTCCTATATACCCCCTGTTCACACACTCATAGCCTACCTCATCACTATCAACAACCAGAGTGGTATGTTCATTAAAATCAATAAACCCACACTGACACATTATCACCCAACATCCATAGTTTAGGCTTCACTCTTGGTGGTGTAGATTCCATGGGTTTTGACATGTATCCACTATGACAGGATCCACAGAATAGCTTCACTGCCCTAAAACTCCTCTGTGCACCCCTACCCATTCTTCCCTCTGCTGTAACCCCTGGCAACTGCTGATCTCTCTGCTGCCTCCATAGTTTTGCCTTTCCCTGATGGTCATATAGTTGAATCATATAGTATGTAGACTGTTCAGATTGGCTTCTTTCACACACATGCATTCAAGGATCCTCTGTATCCTTCCATGGTTTCGTAGCTCATTTCTTTTTTTTTATGTTAATCACCATACATTACATCATTAGTTTTTGATGTAGTGTTCCGTGATTGTTTGCGTGTAACACCCAGTCCTCCATGCACAACGTGCCCTCTTCAATACCCATCACCAGACTAACCCATCCTCCCACCCCCCTCCCCTCTAGAACCCTCAGTTTGTTTTCCAGAGTCCATAGTCTCTCATGGTTCGTCTCCCCCTCCGATCCCCCCCCTTCATTCTTCCCCTCCTGCTATCTTTTTTTTTTTTTTTTAAATATAATGTATTATGTGTTTCAGAGGTACAGGTCTGTGATTCCTTTTCAGCACTGAATAATATCGCACTGTCTGGTTATCACAGTATGTTCATCCATTCACCTTCTGAAAGACATCCTGACTGCTTCCAGGTCTTGGCAATTACCTAAAACTGCTATAAATATCTGTGTGTGGGTTTTTGTATGGACATTAAGTTTCAACTCCTTTGGGTACATATCAAGTAGTGTAATTGCAGGATTGTAAGATAAGAGTATCTTTGGTTTCTTAAGAAACATCCAAACTGTCTCCCAAAGTGGCTGTACCATTTTACATTCCCACCAGCACTGAGTGAGAGTTCCTGTGGGTTTTGGCCATTCTATCTAACAGTGGTATCTCGTTGTTAACCTACATTTCCCTAAAGACATATTTTCATATGCTTATTTGCCATCTGTAGGTCTTAGTGAAATGTGTTTGGATCTTTTGCCCATCTTTTAATTGAATTCTTACTGTTGAGTTTTAAGGGTTCTTTGTATATTTTGGCTAACAGTCCTTTATCAGATGGGTCTTTAGCCAAGTATTTTCTCCTAGTCTCTAACTTGTCTTCTCATTCTCTTGCCATTGTCTTTCACAGAGCATTAGTTTTTAAAGAAGTCTAGTTTATCCAATCTCTCTCTCATGGATTACACCTCTGGTATTGTATCTAAAATGTCATCACCATCCCCAAGTTCTTCTAGGTCTTCTCCTCTGTTATATTCCAGGAGTTGTAAAATTTTGCATTTTACAATTTGGGTCTATGGTCCACTTTGAGTTGATTTTGGTGAAGGGTCTAAGGTCTGTGTCTAGATTCCTTTTTTTTTTTTTTTTTTTTGCGTGTAGATATCCAGTTGTTCTAGCACCATTTGTTGAAAAGACTATCTTTGTCCATTGCATTGCTTTTGCTCTTTTGTCAAAAATCAATGGACTATACTTATTTGGCTCTATTTCTAGACTCTATTCTGTTCAATTGATCTATTTGAATATTCTTTTGCCAATACCACACCACTTGATTACTGTTAACTTTATAGTAAGCCACGCAGTGTCAGTCTTCATCTTTGTCCTCTTTCCATATTGTGCTATTCTGGATCTTTCGCCTCTCCATATAAATTTTAGAATCAGTTTAACTGGGATTGCATTGAATTTATAGATCAGGTTGAGAAGAACTGGAATCTTAAACCATATTGCATTTCCCAATCCATGAACATGAAATGTCTGTTTTATTTTGTAAGAGTTTTGCAGTTTTTTTCATAATAAAATCAATACAAGATCTATATGTATTTCTTTTTTAGGGGGGTGCTAATGTAAGTGATATTGTGTTTTAACTTTCTAAGTCCACTTGTTCATTGCTGGTACATATAGGAAAGCAACTGACTTCTGTGTTTTAACCTGGTATCCTGCAACTGTGCTGTAACTACTTATTATTAGTACCAGGGTTTCTTTTATTTATCAGATTTCCTACAATCATGTCATCTGTGCACAAAGACAGTATTATTGCTCCCTTCCCAATCTGTATACCTCCTTTTCTTGACTTAGCACATCAGCTAGGACTTCCATAATGATGTTGAGGAGTGGTGAGAAGAGACGTCTTTGCCTTGTTCCTGGTCTTTACAGGAAAGTTTCTATCTCCTCATCATTAAATATGATGTTGGCTGTAGGGTTTCTGTAGATAGTTGAGGATGCTCCCTTATAACCCTAGTTTGCTGAAAGTTATCATGAATGGGTGCTGGATTCTGTTCAGTGCCTTTCTGCAGCATCTACTGATAATGATCATGTGATTTTTCTTCTTTTGCCTGTTGATACGATGATTACATTTTGATTAATTATATTAATTGAATGTAAACCAGCTTTGCATAACTGATATAAATCCCACTTGGCTGTGGTGTTTCTCTTCACACATTGTTGAATTCAATCTGCTAATATTTTGCTGAGAATTTTTGCATCTATATTCATGAGAGGTATTGGTATGTAGTTTTCTTGTGCTCTTCTTTGTCTGGTTTTGGTATTAGGGTAATGCTGGACACATAGAATGTGTCCCTCTGCTTCCATTTTCTGGAAGATGTTTTAGAGAATTCATAGAATTTTTCCCTAAATGTTTGGTAGAATCCACCAGTGAAGCTATCTGGACCTGGTGCTTTCTGTTTTGGAAACTTATTATTGATTGAATTTCTTTCTTATTGTTTATAGTCAATTTGTGTTTTTTCCAGCTTAATTTATTACAGACACAGAACATTGTGTAAGTTTAAGGTGTACAATGTGATGATCTGATACTACGTATACAGCTGACCCTTGAATCATGCAGGGGCCCTGCACATTCGAAAATGCACGTATACTTTTGGACTCCTCAGAAACATTACTGTAGACCAGAAGCCTTACTGATAACACAAACAGTCGATTAACACATACTTTATATGTTCCATATATATTATATATATATTCTTACAATAAAGGAATCAAGAGAAAATGTTACTGAGAAAATACATTTACTGTACTGTATTTACTAGAAAAAAATCCACGTTTAAGTGGATCCACACAGTTCAGACCCATGTTGTTCAATTGACCCATGTGGGTCAATTACATATTGCAAAATGTTTTTGACAATAAGGCTAGTTAACACATCCTTCACCTCCTTCACAGAATTACCATTTTGTTGTTGTTCTTGTTGTTATGGGTGAGGACATGAAAACTCTCTCTCATAGCAACTTTTGTGTATACACTGCAGTACTGTTAACTATAGTCAACATGCTATATATTTAGATCCTCAGAACTTTCTCATCTAGGTTATCACACGCACAAAAGCCTTACCCACATTCATTAGAACAGTGGTAACAGTCATGACTATGGGATATTTGTGGGATATCAAAAAGACAAATTGCTGTATCTTTGGTGTAGTATAATGAAATAGTCTAAGACACCATCTTCAGTGCCCCAAACTGTCTTAATTGTTAGCAGGAACAGGTCACATTTCCCTGATGCTTCCATAGACTACCTCCCCATCCCTATTTCCTCCTGGTTTCTCCATCTCTAGTCACTCTCCATAATATGACATCCTGGAAAAGAAAAACTCATTAAAAAAAAAAAGTATAGGGCGCCTGGGTGGCTCAGTTGGTTAAGCGACTGCCTTTGGCTCAGGTCATGATCCTGGAGTTCCAGGATCGAGTCCCACGTCGGGCTCCCTGCTCAGCAGGGAGTCTGTTTCCCTCTGACCCTCCCACCTCTCATGTGCTCTCTCTCTCTCATTCTCTCTCTCAAATAAATAAAATCTTTAAAAAAAAAAAAAAGTATAGGCTAGTTTGGAATTTTCATCTCATGAAATACAACTAATATGTAGGAGATATAATTCCCTGATGGCCCTAAGACAGCAGAAATGCTTATGATCAGAGTACATAATTATGTGTATATTACAATACATAAGAAGATACATAGAGGTACTGTGAGATACATTTTTTCTTAAGACTAAAAATATTCTTATGATCTTTTAAAATGGAAAGATTCACATGCAGTTTTAAGAAATCAAAGAGGTCCTTTGCACACCTTGCCCAGGTCCCCCCAGCGGTAATGTTTTGCAAAAGAAGAGCAACAGTCTCACACCCAGGATACTGATATGATCTTGATCCACTCATCTCTTAAGCAGTATCCCATGGTATGGATGTACTACAGTTTAACTGTTCACCTGTTGAAGGATATCTGGGCTGATTCCAGTGTTTGGCTATTAGAAGTAAAGCTGTTACGAAAATTCATGTACAGGTTTTTGTGTGAACCATTCCTATGATTTCAAAAGCTCATTTATAAAGTTTTCAGAATCAGAATAAGTCATATTTGATGATTATTAAGTTAGTAAAATAGGATATTTCCTTTTTACCACCTTGCAAAACAGAGAGTGAAGTACTAATTTTGTTAAGTATGGAGAAAAATACTTAAAAGAAATATAAATAATGCTTAATATTTAAATAACTAGGTTGGTAAGATAAATATACTCACCAATAAAAGCACTATCAGATTCCAATAATGAAGTTTTCAAGAAATCATCAGAGTCCTCTCTGGGCTAAAAGGAACATCATATATTAGTGATTTTTATTAGTCCTGTATGGAAAAACAACAAATTTGTACCAAGAGGCACAAATCTCCATACTGTCCCCCAAATTAGCAAAAAAGGATGGGGACAGGTAAGACTGGCTGCTTGCCCCCTACACCACATTCCAATGCCCAAAAAATATAGGAAAGACCCGTTTTATTATGGGTCACAATATTGCTGATGAAAATAGAGTATGAAGCAATGAACCCAATTAAATATTAAAAGTCTTTAAACCGGGGGACTGGGTGGCTCAGTCAGTTAAGTGTCTGCCTTCGGCTCAGGTCATGATCCCAGGGTTCTAGGATCGAGTCCCGCACCGGGCTCCTTGCTCAGCAGGAAGCCTGCTTCTCCCTCTGCCTGCAGCTCCCCCTGCTTGTGCTCTCTTTCTGACAAAATCTTAAAAATAAATAAATAAAAAATAAAAGTCTTTAAACCATTGCCAAGATTCATTCATTCTTTCAATAAATCCGTACAGTGCACTTACTATTATTTCCTCCATGCCAGGAACAAAGATGAGTAAGAGTTTCTGCTGTGGAGTGGATCACAGTCCCATGGGGGACAGAGAAGGGCATGCCCTCAGACAATGACAGCCCTATGTGACAGCAGCTGTCACAAAGGTATAGCACAGATACAGAGGGAACATAAGAGTAGGGGAAAAAATAACACTAGGATTGCACTTATAATGAGCTCTCAAATAAGAGGTTAACAGATTTACATTTAGAGAATAATGTCACCTTATATTCTGGAAGGACCCTAAAGTCACCTACCACCACTTCCCCACCAAATTTCTAGGATGTGCTAGAGCACTCCACTGAAGAGCTATCCATTAATTTCTAAATACATTCCACTAATACACAGCATTATTAGAAAGTTCTTTCACTGAATTCTTCCATATATTGCATTTAACTTTCCTTTTTAACACCTATTGATTCTACTTTTGTTTTCTACCATGAACAGCATCTAATATTTACCAAATGGACTGAACCAGGTGTTCCTAACACTGCATACTGCCCAACCTCTCTTCCTCATCAGAGTCCTTCACATAACTAAAAAGTGATCCAAGGGGCGCCTGGGTGGCTCAGTCGTTTAAGAGTCTGCCTTCGGCTCAGGTCATGATCCCAGGGTCCTGGGATCGAGCCCTGCACCGGGCTCCCTGCTCCGCGGGAAGCCTGCTTCTCCCTCTCCCACTCCCCCTGCTAGTGTTCCCTCTCTCGCTATCTCTCTCTTGTCAAATAAATAAATAAAATCTTTCAAAAAAGATAGATAAAATAAAATAAAAAGTGATCCAAGTCCATGTAAGCTCTATCTTCTCCATGACAACCTGCCCTACTTTCATCTGTATTTTCTATATAGTCCAGTTTCTAGGAAGATGAGGAGCCCAAAATTTATTAGCTTTTTGGTAACAGCCATGATAAGCTGTTGGCTTATGCTGAGGAAAATATGGTTTTACTAATCCAGGATTTTAACCAAAATCCCCGCTGTTAAATTTCAGTACCTTTTCACTGAGAAATGTGGCTGCCACATACAGAGAAACCTACCGACCTGCACAGACTTCAGGAATAGGTATGGCATGGGGACAAGGAGGAGCTCTCAAGACTAGCTTGATTTCAAGTCTGGGCTTTGCAGCTTACGGACTGCGTGATCATGGGCCCGCAGTTTCCTCTTATGTCAAATAGGGAAAGCACACCTTGTTGTGTACTTGAGAGAAATAAACATCAAGTACCTGGCACAGACTGGTCACTCTAAATGGTAGCTATTAGCAACATCATTATCACTTCAACTGAAGCACCAAAAGCTACCAACTGGTAACCCTGGGCTACTAAAACAGCCAAGCTGAGCCTTACCTTTATAATCTGAAAATGTGATAAATACTGTTTGTGTTTATGAAAATTAAATTTATTTCCAACCTCAATCTTTTACCCTTAACTCTCTTATCTGTCTGCTACTCGCCAGTTCCAAATGGTTGTCTAACAAGCATCTCAAAACTTACCATGTTTTAAACTAAATTCCTAATCTTACCCACCCCCAAATGTGTTTCTCCGGCTTCGCCGCCGCTATAAACAGCAACTCCCAACCAAAACCCTTGAAGTTCACCTTTGACTCCTCATACCCCACAGCCAATATGTCAAAATACTATCAGGTCTCCTTTCAAAATAAATCCAGCCACTTCCGACCACTTCCACTGTTCCCGCCTGGGGCTAAATCACGTTATGTCTTAACCAGATTATAGCAGCAGCCCTGTCACTACTCTGCTCCAAAACTTCAGAAGCATCTCAACACATTCAGAGTGTAAAAGGCAAAACCCTGTGATGGGCTCAGAGGCTCCATAGTCCAGCCCATCACTTCTCTACCCCATCTGCTCCCAACCCCCTGCTCCTGGCTCTCCAGACTCTCCAGTCTGCTCACTGCTCCCTGTGTGCACCAAGCCTACTCCTGGCCCAGGGCTGCCATCTAGAAGCTTCTTCCTCCAGATGTGTCCCCCGGTAATTCAAATGGCCACCTCCCTGATGCCCTTACTTAAATGTTACCTACTCGGTGAGGCCTTCCATGCCCATTATATTGCATCTTGTAAACCCTGTCACCCCAGGACACCCAGGACCCCTTCTCCAGGCCATTTTCTCCAGAGCCCCATGATTTAACATACTGTATATGTTTCATTTTATTGTCTCTCCCTCTTACCAGAAACTAAGCCCTCAGAGGGCAGGGATTTTTGTCCCTTTTGCTCACTCCAGGACCCCCAGCACCTAGGATTTTATCTGGTCCACAATCAGTATTCAATACATATCTGCAGCATGAAAGTGGCTCATGCCTTCCCTTTATTCAGGCTTTGCACATACGTCACCTCCTCAGGAGAAGAATGATGTCCTTACCTTGCTGACTTTGTTAACAGTCCTCACCACTACTTATATTATAAACTCCTACTTCTACTGCTGCTAATGATGTTGAAAGCAAACACACGGCACTCATGGACCAGGCCCCGTGCTAATATATCATCTCACTTAATCTCCGCAACAACCTGAGCTATTTTTTATTTAATAAACATTTATATAGAAATTACGTGCTAGGCCTATCCCTGAATGCCTTGCAAATAATAATTTTTTTTCTTTTATTATGTAACGTTAATCACCACACATTATATCATCAGTTTTTGATGTAGTGTTCCATGATTGTTTGCTATAACACCCAGTGCTCCATGCAGAACGTGCCCTCTTTAATACCCATCACCAGGCTAACCCATCCCCCCACCCCCCTCCCCTCTGGAACCCTCAGTTTGTTTTTCAGAGTCCATCGTCTCTCATGGTTCGTCTCCCCCTCCAAATTCCCCTCCTTCATTTTTCCCTTCCTGCTATCTCTTCATTTTTTTTAAACGTATAGTGTACTATGTGTTTCAGAGGTACAGGTCTGTGATTCAACAGTCTTACACAATTCACAGCACTCACCATAGCACATACCCTCCCCAATGTCTATCACCCAGCCACCCCATCCCTACCACCCCCCACCACTCCAGCAACCCTCAGGTTGTTTCCTGAGATTAAGAATTCCTCATATCGGGCGCCTGGGTGGCTCAGTTGGTTAAGCGACTGCCTTCGGCTCAGGTCATGATCCCGGAGTCCCGGGATCGAGTCCCGCATCGGGCTCCCTGCTCAGCGAGGAGCCTGCTTCTCCCTCTGACCCTCCCCCACTCATGTACTCTCTCTCTCTCTCTCTCTCATTCTCGCTCTCTCAAATAAATAAATAAATCTTTAAAAAAAAAAAAAAGAATTCCTCATATCAGTGAAATCATATGATACATGTCTTTCTCTGATTGACTTATTTCGCTCAGCATAATACCCTCAAGTTCCATCCACGTCGTTGCAAATGGCAAGAGCTCATTCCTTTTGACGGCTGCATAATATTCCATTGTATATATATACCACTTCTTCTTTATCCATTCATCTGTCGAAGGACATCTGGGCTCATTCCATAGTTTGGCTATTGTGGACATTGCTGCTGTAAGCATCGCGGTGCACATATCCCTTCGTGTCCCTACATTTGTATCTTTGGGTTAAATACCCAGTAGTGCAATTGGTGGGTCGTAGGGTAGCTCTATTTTCAACTTTTTGAGGAACCTCCATACTGTTTTCCAGAGTGGCTGCAGCAGCTTGCATTCCCACCAACAGTGTAGGAGGGTTCCCCTTTCTCCGCATCCTCTCCAACATCTGTCGTTTCCCGACTTGTTCATTTTAGCCATTCTGACTGGTGTGAGTGCTATCTCATTGAGGTCTTGATTTGGATTTTCCTGATGCCGAGCAACGTTGAGCACTTCTTCAGTTGTCTGTTGGCCATCTGGATGTCTTCTTTGGAAAAATGTCTGTTCATGTCTTCTGCCCATTTCTTGATTGAATCATTTGTTCTTTGGGTATTGAGTTTCATAAGTTCTTTACAGATTTTGGATACTACCCCTTAATCTGATATGTCATTTGCAAATATCTTCTCCCAAAATGGCAGTTGTGTTTTGGTTTTGTTGACTGCGTCCTTTGCTGTGCAAAAGCTTTTTATCTTGATGAAATCCCAATAGTTCATTTTTGCCCTTGCTTCCCTTGCCTTTGGCGATGTTTCTAGGAAGAACCTGCTGCAGCTGAGGTCGAAGAGGTTGCTGCCTGTGTTCTCCTCTAGGATTCTCATGGACTCCTGTCTCACATTTAGGTCTTTCAAACATTTTCAGTCTATTTTTGTGTGTGCTGTAAGGAAATGGTCCAGTTTCAGTCTTCTGCATGTGGCTATCCAATTTTCCCAACACCATTTGTTGAAGAGACTTTTTTCCATTGGACATTCTTTCTTGCTCTGTCAAAGATTAGTTGACCATAGAGTTGAGGGTCCATTTCTGGGCTCTCTATTCTGTTCCATTGATCTATGTGCCTGGTTTTGTGCCAGTACCATACTGTCTTGATGATGACAGCTTTGTAATAGAGCTTGAAGTCCGGAATTGTGATGCCACCAGGTTTGCTTTTCTTTTTCAATATTTCTCTGCCTATTCGGGGTCTTTTCTGGTTCCATACAAATTTTAGGATTATTTTTTCCATTTCTTTGAAAAAAGTGGATGGTATTTTGATAGGGATTGCATTAAATGTGTAGATTGCTCTAGGTAGCACTGACATCTTCACAGTATTTGTTCTTCCAATCCATGAACATGGAACGTTTTTCCATATCTTTGTGTCTTCCTCAATTTCTTTCGTAAGTATTTTATAGTTTTCTGAGAACAGATTCTTTGCTCTTTGGTTGTATTTATTCCTAGGTATCTTATGGTTTTGGGAGCAACTGTAAATGGGATTGACTCCTTAATTTCTCTTTCTTCTGTCTTGTTGTTGGTGTATAGGAATGCCACTGATTTCTGTGCATTGACTTTATATCCTGCCACTTTACTGAATTCCTGTATGTGTTCTAGCAGTTTTGAGGTGAAGTCTTTTGGGTTTTCCACACAAAGTATCATATCATCTGCAAAGAGTGAGAGTTTGACTTCTTCTTTGCCGATTCGGATGCCTTTTATTTCTTTTTGTTGTCTGATTGCTGTGGCTAGGACTTCTAATACTATGTTGAACAGCAGTGGTGATAGTGGACATCCCTGCCATGTTCCTGACGTTAGGGGGAAAGCTCTCAGTTTTTCCTTGAGAATGATATTCGCTGTGGGTTTTTCATAGATGGCTTTTATGATATTGAGGTATGTACTCTCCATCCCTACACTCTGAAGAGTTTTAATCAAGAAAGGACGCTGTACTTTGTCAAATGCTTTTTCTGCATCTATTGAGAGGATCATATGGTTCTTGTTCTTTCTTTTATTAATGTATTATATCACATTGATTGATTTGCGGATGTTGAACCAACCCTGCAGCCCAGGGATAAATCCCACTTGGTCATGGTGAATAATCCTTTTAATGTACTGTTGGATCCTATTGGCTAGTATTTTGGTGAGAATTTTTGCATCCAGGTCCATCAAGGATATTGGTCTGTAATTCTCCTTTCTGATGGGGTCTTTGTCTGGTTTTGGAATCAAGGTAATGCTGGCCTCATAAAACAAGTTTGGAAGTTTTCCTTCCATTTCTATTTTTTGGAACAGTTGCAGAAGAATAGGTATTAATTCTTCTTTAAATGTTTGGTAGAATTTCCCTGGGAAGCCATCTGGCCCTAGGCTTTTGTTTGTTGGGAGATTTTTGATTACTGCTTCAATTTCCTTAGTGGTTATCGGTCTGTTCAGGTTTTCTATTTCTTCCTGGTTCAGTTTTGGTAGTTTATAGATCTCCAGGAATGCATCCATTTCTTCCAGATTATCTAATCTGCTGGCATATAGTTGCTCATAATATGTTCTTATAATTGTTTGTATTTCTTTGGTGTTGGTTGTGATCTTTCTTCTTTCATTCATGAGTTTATTTATTTGGGTCCTTTCTCTTTTCTTTTTGATAAGTCTGGCCAGGTGTTTATCAATCTTCTTAATTCTTTCAAAGAACCAGCTCCTAGTTTTGTTGATCTGTTCTGCTGTTCTTTTGGTTTCTATTTCATTGATTTCTGCTCTGATCTTTATTACTTCTCTTCTCCTGCTGGGTTTCGGCTTTATTTGCTGTTCTTTCTCCAGCTCCTTTAGGTGTAGGGTTAGGTTGTGTATTGGAGACCTTTCTTGTTTCTTGAGAAAGGTTTGTATTGCTATATACTTTCCTCTTAGGACTGCCTTTGCTGCATCCCAAAGATTTTGAACAGTTGTGTATTTATTTTCATTTGTTTCCATGAATTTCTTTAATTCTTCTTTATTTTCCTGGTTGACCCATTCATTCTTTAGTAGGATGCTCTTTAGCCTCCATGTATTTGAGTTATTTCCAACTTTCCTCTTGCAGTTGAGTTCTAGTTTCAAAGATTGTGATCCAAAAATATGCAGGAAATGGTCCCAATCTTTTGGTACTGGTTGAGACCTGATTTGTGACCCAGGATGTGATCTATTCTGGAAAATGTTCCATGGGCATTAGAGAAGAATGTGTATTCTGCTGCTTTGGGATGGAATGTTCTAAATATATCTGTGAAGTCCATTTGGTCCAGTGTACCATTTAAAGTCTTTATTTCCTTGTGGAACTTTTGCTTAGATGATCTGTCCACTTCAATGAGGCGTGTGTTAAAGTCCCCTACTATTACTGTATTGTTGTCGATGTGTTTGCTTTTGTTATTAATTGGTTTATATAATTGGCTGCTCCCATATTAGGGGGATAGATATTTACAATTGTTAGATCTTCTTGTTGGTTAGACTCTTTAAGTATGATATAGTGTCCTTCCTCATCTCTTACTATAATCTGGTTTAAAAATCTAATTTGTCTGATATAAGGATTGCCACCCCATCTTTCTTTTGGTGTCCATTAGCATGGTAAATGGTTTTCCACCCCCTCACTTTCAGTCTGGGGTGTCTTTGGGTCTCAAATGAGTCTTTTGCAGACAGTATATCGATGGGTCTTGTTTCTTTATCCAATCTGATAGCCTGTGTCTTTTGATTTGGGCATTTAGCCCATTTACATTCAGGGTAACTATTGGAAGATATGAATTTAATACCATTGTATTGCCTGTGAGGTGACTGTTACTGTAGATATTCTCTGCTCCTTTCTGGTCTATGTTACTTTTAGGCTCTCTCTTTGCTTAGAGGACCCCTTTCAATATTTCTTGTAGGGCTGGTTTGGTGTTCACAAATTCCTTTAGTTTTTGTTTGTCCTGGAAACTTTTTATCTCTCCTTCTATTTTCAATGACAGCCTAGCTGGATATAGTATTCTTGGCTGCATATTTTTCTCATTTAGTGCTCTGAAGATATCATGCCAGTCCTTTCTGGCCTGCCAGGTCTCTGTGGATATGTCTGTTGCCAATCTAATGTTTCTACAATTGAAGGTTACACATCTCTTGTCCTGAGCTACTTTCAGGATTTTCTCTTTGCCTCTGAGACTTGTGAGTTTTACTATTAGATGTTGGGGTGTTGACCTATTTTTATTGATTTTGAGGGGGGGTTCTCTGTGTCTCCTGGATTTTGATGCCTGTTTCCTTCCCCAAATTAGGGAAGTTCTCTGCTATAATTTGCTCCAATATACCTTCCGCCCCTCTCTCTCTTTCTTCTTCTTCTGGGATCCCAATTATTCTAATATTGTTTCGTCTTATGGTATCACTTGTCTCTTGAATTCTGCCCTTGTGATCCAGTAGTTGTTTATCTCTCTTTTTCTCAGCTTCTTTATTTTCCATCATTTGGTCTTCTATATTACTAATTGTCTCTTGTGCCTCATTCATCCTAGCAGTTAGAGCCTCCATTTTTGAATGCACCTCATTAATAGCCTTTTTGATTTCGACTTGCTTAGTTTTTAGTTCTTTTATTTCTCCAGAAAGGGTTTCTCTAATATCTTCCATGCTTTTTTCAAGCCCAACTAGTATCTTTAAAATCGTCATTCTGAACTCTAGTTCCGACATCTTACTAATGTCTGTACTGATTAGGTCCCTGGCAGTCGGTACTGCCTCTTGTTCTTTTTTTTGAGGTGATTTTTTCCATCTTGTCATTTTGTCCAGAGGAGAACAGATGAATGAGAGAACAAAATGCTAACAGGGTAACAACGACCGCAGAAAAATATACAGTAAACAAAACAGAAGAGACCTGAAACCGGGGGGAAAGAAAAGGAAAGAAAGAAAAAAGAAAAAAGAAAAAGAAAAAGATAAAAAGAAAAAAAGAATATGATCAATTATGATCAGGCTGGTGCATAGATCAATGCCACACACTAGATTTTGGGCGTAATTTGGTCTGTTAGAAGAAAGTGCCTCCCAAAATTTTAAAGAAAGAAAAACTTCTATATGTACAAAAATAAGGGTAAATATGATGAAGGGATGGAATATGAATGTAAAGATGAAAATTATAAAAGATTTTATAAAAGGAATTGAGAAGAAAGAAGAGGAATTACAAAAAAAAAAAGAAAGGAAAAGAATATGATCAGGCAGGAGACTAGAACAAAGCCATACACTAGAGATTTAGGGTATATTTTGGTCTGTTAGAAGAAACTGTATCCCAAAATTTTAAAGAAAGAACAACTTATATATAGATACCAAAAATAAGGTTAACTCCTATGAAGGGATAGACTATGACTCTAAAAATGAAAAATAAAGATTTTTAAAAAAGGGATTGATAAGATGTTGTCTGAAAAAGGGAAAAAGAAAAATTCAAAAAAAAAAAAGAAAAAAGAAAATTAAAAAGATTAACTTTGAAAGACTTAAGAATCAGGGGGGAAAAATCCATGAATTCTATGTGCAGTATTCCCCTAGCTCTGGAGTTCTGCCGTTCTCATTGATCAGTAAACTTGGTCTTGGCTGGCTGTTCTTGCTGATCTTCCGGGGGAGGGGTCTGTTGCTGTGGTTCCCAAATGTCTTTGCCCCAGGCGGAATTGCCCCACCCTTGCCAGCTCTGGGCTAAGTAATCTGCTCAGGTTTGCTCTGGGGAGCTTTTGTTCCCTGCAAGCTTTCTGTCCAACTTTGGAGGACAAGAGTGAAAATGGCGGCCTCCCAATCTCCGCCCCGGAGGAGCCGAGAACTCGGGGCCCCACTCCTCAGTGAGCCCCCAGAGAAAAGCAGTCAATCACTCCTGTCCCCCCCCCCCCCCCCTCCGGCCGCCCTCTGTGCTCACCCGGCCTGTGACCGAGCGTCTCTATCTCTGGCACACGACCCCGTTTGGAGTCTCCAAATCCAGCAGATCCCTGCGGTGCGCTCCCACACCGCTCCTCCCAGGGGAGGAAGCGGAGTCTCCCCGGATCTGCCGCTTGTTGGGTCCCTGCTGGAGGAGCAGTGGCCCAACTGTGCCGCAGATCACGGTTTATGGCAACCCCAAGCTGAAAGCCCACTCCTGAGCTCCGTCTCTGCAGCCGGCTTCCCTGCTCCAATACGTGGGAGCTCTGCTGCACTCAGGCATCCCTGGTCTTTCCGTGACCCCAAGGGTCCTCAGATCGCACTGTCCCAGGGAGGGTTCCACCCCGCGCTTAGCCACTGGAGCCACATCCCTCAGTGGAGCAGACTTCTAAAAGTTCCAATTTTGTGCTCTGCTGCTCTATCACTTGCCAGTAGCGGCTGACGGAGACCCCCTCCCCCGCCGTCTATCTTCCCAAGTATCACCTCGGATTCACTTCTCCGCATGTCCTACCTTCCAGAAAGTGGTCGCTTTTCTGTTCAGAGAATTGCTGCTATTCTTTTCTTCAATCTCCTGTTGAGTTCGTAGGTGTTCAGAGTGGTTTGATGACTATCTACTGAATTCCTGGGACCAGATGAAATTTAGGTCTCCTACTCCTCCGCCATCTTGCTTCTCCTCTTGCAAATAATAATTCTTATAGCCACCCTCAGAGATAAGTAATATTATCCCATTTTACAGATAAGGGAGCTAAGGCACAGAAAAGATTAAATACCCTGCCTGAAGTCACATAGCTAAAACAGACCAACCTGAACAGCCTAGCTCTAAAGTCTTGTAACACACTACACTTCGTATAATATGCTTTCTCTCTACATATTCTACTAATATATCTCTACCTACCCACTACATGGAGACAAGATTTAAATTCTTTCTTAGTTCAATATTCAAAACTGGATTACTCACTTACCATATGCCTAAAATTTTTTATCCCCCAAAAACTATCTTGAAAAATTGTAACTGGTTTCTTACCATTCTGCGGTCCCGTACTTTAGCACTTGGGATGGCATCCAAGTCAACTGTAGTTAATGGAGGGAAAAAAAAAAAAGAAAACATTTTAAAAATAAAAACTTTTAGAATATCAAAAAAAAAAAAAAACCTTTTAGAATATCTTTTGTGACTAACTCTCTACGGAAATTCTTTTTCAACTATCACATTTTAGAACGTTAAGATATTACTTATTAATAAATATAACTAACTCAGCACCCATTCTAGTTGACTAGAAAAACTAAAAGTCATTATGAGCTTAAAACTGATGTCTGCAGAAAAAGAAAAGCAGGATTCTTCACCAGTTTCACTCATATTTCCACAACCCAATTTCCAGTGGCTGAGTGGAGTTAAACACGGCCCCTCACATGGAATTAGTTCAGCTCCAGGCACCTGGTTCCACAGAGATTCTGGAACAGGTGTCCCAAAGGCCCCTCGTGGATTTGACCAGTGTTCCTCTGTGTTCCTCTGAATTCCTGTGAATAGTGCATTTTGTCTTTTAGAGACTGCCTTTGGGAATAAACAGGCTACCAATGAATGACAGCCTGTATTCCTTCTCAGACTATTTTATACCATGTTTGTGACTTTTATAGTTAAGCCATTTGCTTATTAATTCAGTCATCATCGTGTTTATTGGAAGTTGGCCGGTGGCTGCTATGTCAGATGAATACCCTCAGTGCCAAAATGCACCTGCATCCCTCCACCTGGGGACTACTTTTGGGTTAATCAGCCTAATATGCCAAGACTACACCAGATCAGATCATCAGCTGGGTCTCCTCGGGAAAAATTCCACCAAAATGCTTATAAAGGTTGAAGAATGTCCTAGCTTTTCTTCTCTGATGACATGCCTACTATTTATCATAGAATCTGGGTTACTCCGCTGTCAGAGGGTGATCTATGAGACTACTGTGAAAAGTCCTGTACAAGATGGAGGAAAGACTTTCCCTGTATCAATCTTTATCAAAGTCCTGACCTGGGCCTAAAATGGTGCACCACTTACTCCTGTGATAATGTCTCCTGGTCAAAAAACATTCCTCAGATCCTGCAGGCCTGAGAATGAGAATGTCTTCTCATTCTTATTACTGGATTGTTGTGTTTTTAGGACTCATTTTCCATGGCCACCCTCAGTGGCCTGCAGGCTGGCAAAGCTGGGGAAATATGTGAAGTCCTGCAGGACACTGGGCCAACAGGGCCCACAGATGCTCTGCTCTGTGAGGCAGCTACCCCCACTCTGCCATCAGGTGCTCCCCCACCCCCAGTTCCATACTCCCAAGGGACCCTAGATTCTCCTTTGCGGCATTCAGCACACTATGCTTATTTAGCATCTAACTCCTCCAACAAAGTATAAGCTCCTTGACAGGAGGAGCATATTTCATTCATCATCACATCCCCCAGATATGGGTCAGTACTTGTGCTCACCATAGGCACTCAGTATCTGTTGACTGGCTGATTATATGAACACACATTCATAGCCCAGTCTTGCTGAACAGATTTGATGCCATATCAAAACCTGTCAGACACACATGGCAAAGAAATGCCCCATAGGGCACTGGTGTGTTTGCCCAGCACTCCTTCCCCTGGCTCCTACTCCTACTTCCTGCTGCAGATGGCACCTGGCCTAGCCAAGGTCCTCAATCCTCCCTGGACTCCTCTCACACATAACATACCTCAGCCACACCAATCAGAGCCCTCTTGGGACCTGCCCTTTTCTGGGACTATCTGCCAAAAGGGCCATGTGAGCATGGAGCTGCCAGTGGTGGGAAGCTGCCTGGGACTGAAATCAATACCAGAGAGAAAAGAAGCCAACAACAACAAACAACCCACTGATACTATTTGAGATAGGAATGATTATTTCTTACCTTCAGCACCTTCCTGCATCTTCATTCTATTCAGTTTCTTCTGCTGCTCTCTTAGCAGGGCTTGCTGCTGAATCTCTAAGGTGTGGTGATCTCTTGGAGGATCCGGGTATACAAATTTCAGATCAACTCGTGTTTCTGAATCTAGTACAAAAAATATATAGCTAAGTTCAATCTTGTTTCCAAAGGAGATTTTATAAAACTTCACTATAAGTAACAGATGAGTAACCTAATTTCAAAATCAAGGGAACAATTAAAATAATAAAATATCACCAAAGTCAAAAGATATTAAAATTGTCATAAAACTCAAGAACACGAAATTAATATTCTTTAAGTAAATGCCCTTTCACAAACTTATCAACATTAAAAGGAACCCCCCTGCCCCGCCCCAGAACAAGCAGTAGCTTATTAGGCATTCTCCATCCGTACCTCCCCACTCCCCAAGATGCCCCCCAGAGCACACAGCTGGGCAACTAGGTACAGGTGATAGCCAAGCAGTTAGTCACAGGGCTACAGCTCAGGGAGCCATCAGACACTGTAATCACAGCAGTCCCTAAAATATACTGAAAAAATGAAACATAATGTTATTGGCCAATTAATATTTTAACCCTTGCCAATATCATACAAAAAGCAAGATAAAGGCAGACTGGCTGGAATTTTAGGAGAGATGTCATTAGTGGAGGAAATGACAATCTAAGAATTCGTCTATGCCACAAGTTCAAGAATATCAAGTGATCAGAATGAAAATGTTAAAACTTCATTTTTAAATCTTGAGAACAAAAATATAGTTCATACATCTAAAAAGCCTTGAAACTATTATTCCCACTGATCTTCTAATTATACTACTGGAATATAATTTAAAGAAATGATCATAAATATGTAAAAGGCTTTATGATCAGAAATTGCCACAATTACCAAAATAATTTAAAAGTATAATATAATAAAAACATGGGAGCCAGGTTGAGTAAGAACTAGAAAATGGTTAAGAGCAAAGTTAACAGAAGACACTCTGGACACATGAACTTGGATTGGATAGACCCTGACTTGGCCACTTCCAGACTCAGTTTCCTCTCTGTAAAAACTTTAAGAAACCTCAAAAACCGAGTCAGATAATGAACAAGGATTCAATGTGGAAATCATACAGGGAAATGAATGGCTCAATTTTATGGTGTAAATCTTTTTTGTTCTCACGATCTCTTTATACTCTTTGAGGACCCCAAGGAGCTTTTATCTATGTCTCTCTTTCTCACACACACAGGCCTTATTAGAAATTAAAATTAAGAAATTTTTAAAACATGAGAATACAGAAATATATTATTAGCATCAGAGCAATGAGGTTATCACATTTGTAACCTCCAGAAAACCTGTACACACATGTGAGAATAAACATGAAAAAGACAAATAATGTCTTAGTTTATAATGAAAACAGTTCTGACTGCACAGGTCCCCTGACCAAACTCTGAGACCCACTGGCTTAATACAACGCCTCCCATATACAATGGAATATTACTCAGCCATCAGAAAGGATGAATATCCACCATTTGCATCGACATGGATGGAACTGGAGGGGATTATGCTAAGTGAAATAAATAGAGAAAGACAATCATATGGTTTCACTCATATGTGGAACATAAAGAATAGCACAGAGCACCATAGGGGAAGGGAGGGAAAAATGAATGGGAAGAAATCAGAGAGGGAGACAAACCATGAGAGATTCTGGACTCGGGGAAACAAACTGAGGGTTACAGAAGGAGGGGGTTGGGGTAACCGGGTGATGGCAATTAAGGAGGGCACGTGTTGGGATGAACACTGGGTGTTATACGCAACTAATACATCACTGAATACTACACCAAAAACTAATGATATATTATATGCTGGCTAACAGAACATAATAAAAAATAAATAAATAAATGGGTTGCTTTGCAATTGGATTGTTGTAATAAATTAACCAAATTCTAGTTAACCAACGATCAAATAAATAAATAAATGATAGCATTAAAAAAACAACAGTAAATGTAACCGATGACACTTGTAAATCTAAATGAAAAACAAAAGAGAAAATTAAATAAGTTATATGTTGTTTTTGTTTTATTTTATTTTTTTTTAAAGATTTTATTTATTTATTTGAGAGAGAGAATGAGACAGAGAGAGAGAGCATGAGAGGGGGGGAGGATCAGAGGGAGAAGCAGACCCCCCGCTGAGCAGGGAGCCCGATGCGGGACTCGATCCCGGGACTCCAGGATCATGACCTGAGCTGAAGGCAGTCGCTTAACCAACTGAGCCACCCAGGCGCCCTTGTTTTACTTTTTTTGTTGTTTTGTTTTTTTCAAGATTTTATTTATTTATTTGACAGAGAGAGAGAGAGACAGCGAGAGAGGGAACACAAGCAGGGGGAGTGGGAGAGGGAGAAGCAGACTCCCCGCTGAGCAGGGAGCCCGATGCGGGGCTCAATCCCAGGACCCTGGGATCATGACCTGAGCCGAGGCAGACTCTTAAACGACTGAGCCACCCAGGCGCCCCATACTTTTTTTAAATAGGCTCAGAAAGAAGACCAGAAATATTTAGGTGGTTTGAGTAAGGTGATTTTCCCCTCTTATCTATCTTTCTGTGTTTTCAAAATTTTCTGTAATAGATACTACTTTTAAAAGTAAAAAGAAGAAAAGTTCAATTCTGGTTCATCTGGTATACGTCATATGACCACACATCCAACAATTTGCCACCTCAACTCCGACACCTGCTCTATTAAATGGTCCAAAAGGAAAAATCACATGTAACACATTTTGGTTCCTCTACACATTTTCAGTCTCCCAGGCCCCTATGTCTCCTGGTAATCCTATTTCCCTACTAAGCTTTCTCTCCTCCTTCTAAGCGCTACATCAAATCTTCTCAACTCTCTCCCTTCAAATATCCTCTATTTGCTCCTGCCTACTCAGGGACTCTGCTCTCATCATTCCCTCCCTCTCTCTCATATCCTACACACACCTCTTACCCTGTCACAACCCACCCTCCACAGTAGCATCTGAACGCGCTCCCCCAGCTCTGGACCCTCCGTTCTTCCCCTTCCCAGCCAAGCTTCCTCCAGGGGTTGTCACTGCCTCCAACACTATGCCTCCTAGTCAGTCCTCATTCCAATGTTAGTTGGCTTCTGATGCCCTAATTCCACCAGAAAAGATCTAATTGAGGTCACCAGTGACCTCTGATCCAAAGGATACTTTGTAATATTCCTCTTACACGATTCTTTCTCCTTGACACATTCTCCAGTCACTCTGGCTGTTCCTTCTTAGTCTCTTTCCCAAGCTCAGCTTGCCCCGTCCCCCTCCAATAATGACTTCCATTAAGTGCCACTCTTCTCATTAGTCTACCTGATCTAATCCACTCCGGAGAGGCTTTAACAGCTGTATGCTCTCCAAAAGAAAAGAGACAAACCAAAGCCTCATCTACCAGATTGGTAACATGAAGAACTAAAGTATATAGAGGTTTTTTTTGTTGTTTTTTTGTTTTGTTTTGTTTTGTTTTTAAAGATTTTATTTTTCAACAGAGAGAGAGAGACACAGTGAGAGAGGAAATACAAGCAGGGGGAGTGGGAGAGGGAGAAGCAGGCTTCCTGCCGAGCAGGGAGCCCAATGCGGGGCTCGATCCCAGGACCCTGGGATCATGACCTGAGCCAAAGGCAGATGCTTAACGACTGAGCCACCCAGGCGCCCCAAGTATATAGAGTTTTATTCATCATTATTTGAAATAGGTATCCTAGATGAAACTTTACTTTAGAAAAAGGATAAAAATAAATACTTGAATATGGGGAGAACACAGGCTGTATATAAAAGAGCAGCATTCTACTCACCTCTATCTTTCAGCTCATTGAAGTCATGAATATTCTGAAAAGTAGTAGCATCTAAGCCCTTAGGCGACTGTCTTCTCACAGGAGCTTGCAGTCGATGCCTAGCCATGTCAAATATATCCATGGGATTCCTTTCTCTTTTCCTATAGATAGACGACAAATTTTGGTAAATGTGTTTTAATGGGAAGAGAACTGGAGTTCACATTTAACTCCCTGTACAAGAAATCTGGCATCTCGGGGCGCCTGGGTGGCTCAGTCGTTAAGCGTCTGCCTTCTGCTCAGGTCATGATCCCAGGGTCCTGGGATCAAGCCCCGCATTGGGCTCCCTGCTCAGCGGGGAGCCTGCTTCTCCCTCTCCCACTCCCCCTGCTTGTGTTCCCTCTCTCGCTGTGTCTCTCTCTGTCAAATAATAAAATCTTTAAAAAAAAAAAAAAAGAAAGAAAGAAATCTGGCATCTTACATCACAGTATACTACAAAACTTTAATACGTTATTTCAATCTCTTGTATTAAAAAATATAGTAAAGGTCAGTGTAATCTTCCAAGAGATTCTGATGCAAAGTACCTTATTAGAAGAGTAAAATGAGTTAGCTTTACCTTAAAAATGTTCACATAGTAGAAAGATCATAGTCTTTGAAGTCAACAAAACCAAGATTCAAAGACCAGCTCTGCTATTTATTGGCAGTTTGACCTTGATTTCATCATCTCTATGATGCAGATGATGTCTACTCCTTCTAATTAAGTGAAGTTATACACTGTAAAGTACCCAGCATTGTACTTGACATATGTTAGGTCATCAATAAATGTTACCTTCCCCTCAGCCTAAAATAAAAATTATACAGAGAAACATGGTATTAATACACCACCCAATATAATGGGTACTATCCACAGTCTCCAACACTAATTTTACAATGGGCTTTCAGGGAACTCAATACCTAATTAGTTCATTTGATACTCTGGTACCTAGGAAGTTAACATAATAGGGGGCTTAGTAAGCGAGTTTCCTGCTAGGGCTTTGGGGGAGTGACTAAGAAGAGGAAAGGATGGGGGACAGTGTCTCTAGCCCCGAAAAGAAAGACCTACCTGTGCTTCCCGCAGCACTACACAGGCTCCCTCTATTTCTGAAAATTAGGCTTTAAGCTATAGCTGTCAGACTCTTGCCTTCATTTCTTTGTTCACTAAATCTTCCCTAAGCACCTAGATGGGAAAGCTTGGATCCCAAAAGGCAATACTACTGCTCTCCTGGAGTTTCCTTTTGAGGTGAGGATAACAAATCACAAAAGTACCTCATCAAGGCTGACAAAGACTTCTAGTGAACTGGACTCCTGCCTAGTTTCCATCACTGCTAAAAGTTAAATAGGGTACTAAGTTAGGAATTAGATTATTAGATTTCTTTGGATGTGGGCTGGCTAATGTTTGTTTTGTGCCTAACACAAAGTAAGAGCTCAATAATGTGAGCTTAATTAATGAATAGGAGGAGATTCTTGTTGTGAAACAATTTATAAAATTGGAATAATCAACTCTGAGATGTCTCTGATTATGATACATATTAAAAATTATACCAGAGTAAATGTATTTAACCAATTCTTGTTAAATGATGGCAATCTAACATATTTTCTCTAAGCTAGCATGTAGAATTTACAAGGTACTTTCAAATACATACATGTATTTATGCTTCACTAAAACCTCATGGGGTAGAAATTATTGCTATCACTTGCAAATGAGAAAATTGAAAAGCTGCCTGGTTTCTCTCTCTTATATTGGTTTGCCAAAAGAGAGTACAGTGTTCAATTTGTGAAAGAAAATTAATGTCAATAACCCACTATACTGAATTAAACATGTATCTTTGAATATGTAAAGCTGCAATAGTTAAGACATTTATAACATCTTAAAAGTAAATAAAGAAAAACTATACTGACCTCTCAACTACTTAGAAGTAGTTGATAGAACTATTCACTGAAAATTACCGCCTTGGGTTAACATTTCATTACCTAGCCATTCCGTATTTTTGAAATTTTCTCACTGTGTTTACTTAGCTAGAACATGCTTGGAAATTAAGCTGTGACATTAAAATCCTACCACATACTGGATTAGAGTCTTAAACCTCAGTATAAATTTAACAGAAATACAAAATGATAGGCCAGGAACAATGACAGATATGTTTCTTAGTACACATATATTATCTAGCTCTGTCCACTAAACAGGGCCCAGACGCAAAGACACCCAAAAAGCACATACAGCATCCAGAGCTTGGTTTCTAAATACCATTCTTCAAGAGGAACCATGGCTTCCTGGAGAAATAGCGGTTTTCAGGGCTGGGGTAGGGGAAATACAAGAGCATCCTGGAGTGTCTCTTGTAATACCAAAAAGGAAGGAAGTGCTCAAAAAAAATGGACAATGGATTATACCCCAAAGTACAAAATAAATATACATGAATCAAAAATGATATGTGATAAATATGTGATAAATGATTGAATAAATAAAGGGAAGAGAAGGGACAAAATTTTTAAGATTTATTTATTTATTTTAGAGAGAGAAAGAGAGAGTGTGTGAGAGCATGAGCAGGGGAGGGGCAGAAGGAGAGGGAGAGAAGCAGACTCCCCACTGAGCTCAGAGCCCAACATGGGGCTCAATCGCATGACCCCAAGACCACGACCTGAGCCGAAATCGAGTCTGATGCTCGACCAACTGGACTACTCAAGCACGCCAGTAAGGGACAAATCTTTCTTATAAAAGAATTCTAAAAAATATATAGATAGATAACTAAGCCCCTCTACAGGCTATGGAGCTTAATCCTACCTCCTGCCCATTCTTGTGAGTGTGCCAAATTCATTGAGTCATGTCCTAAGAATAGTAACTGCAGCAGAGAAACCTGGCAAATTCTACTTTAACCAAATGATGAAGGTTCCCATCCCCAGGAATGTCTATGTAGATGCCACATACCCCCATTATATGATGTGATGAGAAGGCCATCCACCCTGTGCTATTCTTTCCAAAAACCCTTAACACCAGTCTAATCATGAGTAAACTTCAGACAAACCCAGACTAGGGGATATTCTATAGAATTGTACCTGGCCAATACCCCTCTAGACTGTCACAGTCATGAAAACAAGTAAAGACTAAGAAACTGTCCCAGACCAGAGGAGACTAGGAGAGATGACAACTAAATGCAATGTGGTACCTACATTGATTAGATTCTGGAATAGAAAGAGAACATTAATGGAAAAACTAGAGAAGTCTTAAAAGTCTAGAACTTAGTAGTAATGTTCCAACATCAGTTTTTTAGTGACAGTCATACTCCAGTAACACAAGATGCTAACAATTGGGAAAACTAAGCGAGGGGCATACGGAAACTCTGTACTATGTCTGCAACTTTTTTTTAAATCTAAAATGATGCCAAAATAAATAAAAGTTTATTTGAACAAAACTGCTCTGCAGTTTGAAGAACACTACTTTAAAAAAATTTATGAGTTTTTTTGGCAAAAATGATTAGAAATGTTTGATAGTCTCTAAGTATTTTAGAAAATAGACTGTTGATGGAAAATGTAAAAAACAGCTTTAAAATGTAACTGTCTATGATAATTCCAACTCTGAAGTTGTCCATTCCTATATCATTTTCCCCCTGAAAGACGAAATTTCTGTGCCTGATTTTGTAGAAGACTAAAAATGGGAAAGTAAAGAGAATGTTTTCATAATTTCCTATTTCTAGTCTTGTTTCAATTATCTTTTTCCCAGCATGGACTTCCCTACCACTTAGATTAGCTTACAAAGCAACTTCTGCACCCATTTGCCTTATGTACATACGGACTGAAATCAGTCAATTATTTTCATTCACTGATTTCTGTGGTGAGACAAAACAGTCCATTCTAAGAGAGAGCTGGAAGAATGGTGTGCCCGCCCCAAACTCATTTTTTATTGAGTCTAATCCTATTAAACATTTCATGATTAGGGCTAGTATTTCTGGTTTTCCTTCAAGAAAGTGCTACTTCAGGGCGCCTGGGTGGCTTGGTTGGTTAAGCGTCTACCTTCAGCTCAGGTCATGATCCCAGGGTCCTGGAATCGAGCCCTGTGTCAGGCTCCCTGCTCAGCAGGGAGTGTGCTTCTCTCTCTCCCCCTGCCTCTCCACCCCACTCGTGCTCTCTCTCTCTCTCTCACTCTCTAATAAATATTTTTTTTAAAAAGTGCTACTTCTTTCTTCCTTCCCAATCTCAACATCTCTGTCACCACCATCATCATCATCACTATAAATATGTTATTGACAGTAAGGAAGGACAGTTAAGACATCAATTTAAATGTTTTCTATTAGGTTAAATATTCATTAAATATCCCATATTTTTGCAGTGAATAGATTGAACAGGTATGGATAAATGTTTTATGAAGGCAACTTAATCTACATAAAATTCAAGAATGTGAATCTAAGAGAATATTGGTGGAGACAGTCCAAGATGGCAGAGGAATAGGAGACCTTAGTTTTGTCTGGTTCCAGGAATTCAACTAGTAGCTATCAAATCATTCTGAACACCTGTGAACTCAACCAGAGATCTAAGGAAAGAATAGCTGCAACTCTACGAATAGAAAAGTGACCACTTTTTGCAAGGTAGAATGTGCAGAGAAGTGAATCTGAAGCTATATATGGGAAGATAAACCGCGGGGCACGGGGGGCGGGGCGGGGAGCCTCCCGAAGCCAACACCAGAAACTGATATAGCAGCTGAGCACAAAATCAGAACTTTTAGAAGTCGGCTCCAGTGAGGGACGGCCCTGCCTGAGAGCCATGCTAAGGTGGTAAAACGGGGCAGAAATCTAGGTGGGACAGTGTGGTCTCTGGATCCTCAGGATCACAGAAAGAGCTGGGGTGCCTGGGGGTGGCAGAGCTCCCAGACTTCGGAGTGGAGAGATGGGCTGCAATCAGAAAGCCCAGGTGTGGGCTCTCAGCATGGTGTTGCCATAAATGACGAACCGCCGAACGGTTGGGAGACTGCACTCCTGATAGCAGCTAGGAACAAGAGGTCCATAAACCCCAAGGGTAGAAATGTTAGACTGCTAGGAGACCTATCCACAGAGACCTGGCAGGCCATAAAGGACTGCCATGATATATTCAGAACTGACCCTACTTCCTCCCCCAGGGAGGAACGGTGTGAGTGTGTGCCATAGGAGGCTGCAGGGTTTGGAGACTCCACTCGGGGTTTTGTGCAGATGGAGACCAGGGAGACAGATGTGATTGACTGCTTTCGCATGAGGGCACGCTGAGGAGTGGCCCCGAGCTCTGGCTCCGGGGCTGGAGATTGGGAGGCCGCCATTTTCATTCTAGTCCTCTAAAGCAGAGAAGAAAGCCTTCAGGGAACAAAACCACACAGAACACACCAGAGCAGCTTACTTAGCATGGACCCGCGGCAAAGGCGATGCAGTTCCCCCCGGGGGCAAAGACACTTGAGAATCAGCACAACAGGTCCCTCCCCCAGAGGATCACCAAGAATATCCAGCTAAGCCCAAGTTTACTGATCACACAGAACTGCAAAACTCCAGCGCTAAGGGAAAACACTATATAGACTTTATGGTCTTTTGCCACGATTCTTTAGTACTTCAATTTTAATTTTTTTGCTCTTTCCTTTTTCAACCATTTTCTTATTTTTTGAATCAACTTTTTTAAAAATCTTTTTTAATTTTCATATTTACACTTACATTCTATCCTTCCATTGTGTTTAATTTTATTTTTGTATATATATTAAAGTTTTTCTTTCCTTACAATTTTGGGATGCAGTTTCTTCTAACAAACAGACCAAAATACACTCAGGATATAGTGTATTGCCCTGTTCTGTTCACCTGTCTGTTTATATTCCTTTTTGTTCCTTTTTAAATTTTTTTGGATTTTAATTTTCATTTTTACAGTTACATTCTATCCTTTATTTTTGTATGTATATAAGTTTTTCTTTCTTTACAATTTTGGAATCTAGTTTTCTAACAAACAGACAAAAATGCACACAGGATCCAGTGTGTTGCTCTTGTTTTGTTCACCTGTCTGATTATATTCTCTCTTTTTAAAAATTTTTTCTGGTTTCGCGTCTCTTTTGATTTTAGTGTATATTTCTCTGGGGTCATTGTTGCCATTTTAGTATTTTGTTCTCTTCGTCATCTATTCTTCTCTGGACAGAATGACAAGACAAAAACTCACCTCAAAAAAGAGAACAAGATGCAGTAATGATGGCCAGAGACCTAATCAGTATGGACATGAATAAAATGTTGGAACTAGAGTTCAGAATAATGATTATAAAGATACTAGCTGGGCTTGTAAAAAGCATAGAAGACACTAGAGAAGCCTATACTGAAGAAATAAAAGAACTAAAACCTAGGGGTGCCTGGGTGGCTCAGTTGGTTAAGCCACTGCCTTCGGCTCAGGTCATGATCCTGGAGTCCCGGGATCGAGTCCCGCGTCGGGCTCCCTGCTCGGCGGGGAGTCTGCTTCTCCCTCTGACCGTCCCCCTTCTCAGGCTCTCTCTCTCTTTCTCTCTCATTCTCTCTCTCAAATAAATAAATAAAATCTTAAAAAAAAAAAAAAAGAACTAAAACCTAATCAAGTCAAAATAAAAAAGGCTATTAATGAGATGTAATAAAAAATGGAGGCTCTAACTGCTAGGATAAATGAGGCAGCAGAGAGAATTAGTGAGATAGAAGACAAAATAACGGGGCGCCTGGGTGGCTCAGATGGTTAAGTTTCTGCCCTCAGCTCAGGTCATGATCCCAGGGTCCAGGGCTCGAGTCCCACATCGGGCTCTCTACTCTGTGGGAGCCTGCTTCTCCCTCTGCCTCTCTCCCTCTTTCTCTCCGTCTCTCATGAATAAATAAATAAAATCTTAAAAAAAAAAAAAAGACAAATAATGGAGAATAAACAAGCTGAGAAAAAGAGATAAACAGGGGCACCTGGGTGGCTCAGTCGTTAAGCCTCTGCCTTCGGCTCAGGTCATGATCCCAGGGTCCTGGGATCGAGCCCCGCATCAGGCTCTCTGCTCAGAGGGAAGCCTGCTTCTCCCTCTACCACTCCCCCTGGTTGTGTCCCCTCTCTGGCTGTCTCTCTGTCAAATAAATAAATAAAATCTTTAAAAAAAGAGAGATAAACAATAACTGGATATCGAGGGGAGAATTCGAGAGGTAAGGGATACAATAAACCAAAACAATATTAAAGTAATTGGGATCCCAGAAAAGGAAAGGGAGAAGGGCAGAAGGTATACTGGAGCAAATTATAACAGAGAACATCCCTCATCTGGGAAAGGACATAGGCATTCAAGTCCAGGACGCACAGAGAACACCCCTCAAAATCAGTTAAAAACAGGTCAACACCTCGACATATAATAGTGAAACTTGCTAATCTCAGAGACAAGGAGAAATTCCTGAAAGCAGCTTGGTACAAGAGGTCCATAACCTACAAGGACAGAAACATTAGACTGGCAGGGGACCTATCCACAGAGACCTAGCAGGGCAGAAAGGACTGCCATGATATATTCAGGGTGCTAAATGAGAAAACTATGCAGCCAAAAATACTTTATCCAGAAAGGCTGTCATTCAAAACTGAAGAAGAAATAAAAAGCTTCCAGGACAAACAGAAACTAAAAGAATTTGTGATCACTAAAAGAGCCCTGGAAGAAATATTAAAAGGGATCCTTTAAGTGAAGAGCAAACCCAAGTAACATAGGCCAGAAAGGAAGAGACAATATACAGTAACAGTCACCTTACAGGCAATACAATGGCACTAAATTCATATCTTTCAGTAGTTACCCTGAATGTAAACGGGCTAAATGCCCCAATCAAAAGACGCAGGCTATCAGATTGGATAAAAAAAGCAAGATCCATCCATATACTGTCTGCAAGATACTCATTTTAGACCCAAAGACACCTCCAGATTGAAAGTGAGGGGGTGGAAAACGATTTACCATGCTAATGGACATCAAAAGAGAGCTGGAGTAGCAATCCTTATATCACACAAATTAGATTTTTTTTGAGAATTTTTTATTGTTATGTTAATCACCATACATTACATCATTAGTTTTTGATGTGGTGTTCCATGATTCATTGTTTGTGCATAATACCCAGTGCTCCATGCAGAATGTGCCCTCTTTAATACCCATCACCAGGCTAAGCCATAACATACTTAAAGGGTCTATCCAACAAGAAGATCTAACAACTGTAAATATTTATACCCCTATCATGGGAGCAGCCAAATACATAAGCCAATTAATAACTAAATCAAAGAAACACATCGAGGGCACCTGGGTGGCTCAGTTGGTTGGGCAACTGTCTTCAGCTCAGGTCATGACCCTGGAGTCCCGGGATCGAGTCCTGCATCGGGCTCCCCACTCAGTGGGGAAGACTCTCCCTCTGACCCTCCCCCCCTCTCGTGCTCTCTCTCTCTCATTCTCTCTCTCAAATAAATAAAATCAAAAAAAAAAAAGAAACACATCAATAATAGTACAATAATAGTAGGGGCCTTTAAAACCCCAGGCACTAAAATGGACAGATCATCTAAGCAGAAGATCAACAAGGAAAGAAGGGCTTTGAATGACACACTGGACCACATGGACTTCACAGATATATTCAGAGCATTCCATCCTAAAGCAACAGAATACACATTCTTCTGGAGTCCACATGGAACATTCTCCAGAATAGATCACATACTGGGTCTCAAATCAGGTCTCCACCAGTACCAAAAGACTGGGATCATTCCCTGCATATTTTCGGACCACAGTGCTTTGAAACTAGAACTCAATCACAAGAGGAAATTTGGAAAGAACTCAAATACATGGAGGCTAAAGAGCATCCTACTAAAGAATGAATGGATCAACCAGGAAATCTTGAATTTTAAGAATTCATGGAAACAAATGAAAATGAAAGCACAACTGGTCAAAATCTTTGGGATGCAGCCAAGGAAGTCCTAAGAGGGAATTATACAGCAACACAAATCTTTCTCAAGAAACAGGAAAGGTCTCAAATACACAACCTAACCTTATACCTAAAGGAGCTGGAGAAAGAACAGCAAATAAAGCCTGAACCCAGCAGGAGAAGAGAACTAATGAAGATTAGAGCAGAAATCAAAGAAATAGAA
>NC_058406.1:123589899-123692037 GCF_002201575.2 Neomonachus schauinslandi | reverse complement strand
CTATACTCAAAAAACTATAGAACACTCATGAAAGAAACTGAGGCAGATGCAAAGAAATGGAAAAACGTTCCATGCTCTAGGTTAGAAGAACAAATATTGTTAAAATGTCTATGCTACCTCGAGCAATCTATACTTTCAATGCAATCCCTATCAAAATACCATCAACTTTTTTTCACAGAGCTGGAACAAATAATCCTAAAATTTGTATGGAACCAGAAAAGACCCCAAATAGCCAGAGGAATGTTGAAAAAGAAAACCAAAGCTAGTGGCATCAGAATCCTAGACCTCAAGCTCTATTACAAAGCTGTCATCATCAAGACAGTATGGCATTGGCACAAATACAGACACAAAGATCAATGGAACAGAACAGACAACCCAGAAATGGACCCTCAACTCTATGGTCAACTAATCTTCGACAAAGCAGGAAAGAATATCCAATGGAAAAAAGACATTTTCTTCAACAAATGGTGTTGGGGAAATTGGATAGCCACATGCAGAAGACTGAACTGGACCATTTCCTTAAACAATACACAAAATAATAGATTCTAGATTCAAAATGGATGAAAGACCTAAATGTGAGACAGGAATCCATCAAAATCCTAAAGAACACAGGCAGCAACTTCTGTGACCTCGGCTGCGGCAACATCTTGCTAGATACATCTCCAAAGGCAAGGGAAAGAAAGGCAAAAACTAACTATTGGGATTTCATCAAGATAAAAAGCTTCTGCACAGCAAAGGAAATAGTTGACAAAACCAAGAGACAACCAACAGAATGGAAGAAGATATTTGCAAATGACATAGCAGATAATGGGCTAACATCCAAAATCAATAAAGAACTTATCAAACTCAATACCCAAAGAACTAATAATCCAATCAAGAAATGGGCAGAAGACATGAACAGACATTTCTCCAAAGAAGATATACAAATGGCCAACAGATACATGAAAAAAAGCTCCACATCACTCAGCATCAGGGAAATCCAAATCAAAACCACAATGAGATACCACCTCACACTAGTCAGAATGGCTAAAATTAACAAGTCAGAAAGCGATCGATATTGGTGAGGATGCGGAGAAAGGGGTACACTGTTGGTGGGAATGCAAGCTGGTGCAGCCAGCTCTGGAAAACAATATGGAGGTTCCTCAAGAAGTTAAAAATAGAGCTACCCTATGAGCCAGCAATTGCACTACTAGGGATTTACCCCAACGATACAAATTTAGTGATCCAAAGGGCACCTGCACCCCAATGTTCATAGCAGCAATGTCCACAATAGTCAAACTATGCAAAGAGCCCAGATGTCCAGTGACAGATGAATGGATAAAGAAGATGCTATATATACATACAACGGAATACTACTCAACCATCAAAAAAAAAAAAAAAAAATGAAATCTTGCCATTTCTAACAACATGGATAGAAGTGGAGGGTAATATGCTAAGCAAAATAATCAGAGAAAGACAATTATCATAAGATCTGTCATATGTGGAATTTAAGAAACAAAACAGAAGATCACAGGGGAAGAGAGGAAAAAATAAAATAAGACAAAATGAGAGAGGGAGAGAAACCATAAGAGACTAAATCATAGGAAACAAACAGCATTGCGGGAGGGGCGAGAGGTGGAGGGTTGGGGTAACTGGGTGATGGCCATTAAGCAGGGCACATGATGTAATGAGCACTGGGTATTATATAAGACTGATGAATCACTGACCTCTACTTCTGAAACTAATAATACATTATATGTTAATTAATGGAATTTAAATGAAAAAAAATAAAGTAAAAGCATATTGGTTAAAGAAAAAGCTACGTTGCAAAAAAGAAAAGAAAGAAGTCCAGAAAAAGAAAACCTACCACATACTTTAAACACAAACAGACTTAATAAATCATATACTATTTTGGATTAGTTGCACTGAGTCCCTCCACTGGGATATATTATTTTGCTATATTTCTTTTGGGGGAAAAGGCTATTTCAGTATTACAATTTCACCAACAATCTGTGAAAAACTTTTCTCAAGCATGCTACTTAACTATTCTAATAAATGTGATTTTACAATAAAGACTGATTAATCCTGGTCCAAAACTGTCGAATTACTGGATAGGTTCTGATTAACGTATAATTCCTTTTCCTGAACACAAGAACAACAAAACACAAGAACAAACAAAAAACGCAAGTTGAATCTTGCCTTATATGAATTTCATCATCACTGTCCATGTGTAGCAACCGGCCTTGTAGACGCCGTTCTTCACTGCGAAGCTGTTTTCTCATTTCTGATAACTCCATAATTACATTTTTTTTCTCCTCTGCAAATTCACAGTAAGTAAAAAATAAGACAGGTATAAGAACAGAAGATTAGGAGCGCCTGAGTGGCTCAGTCGGTTAAGTGCCTGGCTTCGGCTCAGGTCATGATCCTGGAGTCCCCAGATCGAGCCCCACATCAGGCTCCCTGCTCAGCGGGGATTCTGCTTCTCCCTCCACCCCTCATCCCCTCACCCCACTCTCTCGTACTCTCTCTCAAATAAATAAAATCTTAAAAAAAAAAAAAAGAACAGAAGATTAAACATTAAAACATGACCAGACTTATCACAAAACTAAAATGCTCAGAGACACATTTTTATGAAGGTTGCTGTTAATATTTTATAAATACAGATCATATTTATGAATACCAGCAAGATACACATACACATTTCTGAAAATACAGAATTGCCAGACTTAAGAAATACTCTTGGGGTGGGGCGAGTGCAACTATAAAGAGGCACACAAGAGAGTTCCTTTGTGGTGATGCCACAGTTCTTCTCCTTTTTTTTAAAGATTTTATTTATTTGAAAGAAAGAGAGAGAGAACATGAGCAGAGGGGAGGGGCAGAAGGAGGAGGAGAAGCAGACTTCCCACTGAGCAGGAAGCCTGATGTGGGGCTCAATCCCAGGACCCCGGGATCATGACCTGAGCCAAAGGCAGATACTTAACTGACTGAGCCACCAGGTGCCCCTGATGCCACAGTTCTATACTTTGTGCAGTAGTCACACAAATTATACACAATACAAATGCACAGAACCACACACAAAACACAAACACACATCAATTACTTTGTGTTAAAACTGTGAGACCTGATGGAGGTCTGTAGAGCGTACCAATGTCAATTTCCTCGTTATTGTTCTATATAAGATAGTACCACTGAGGGAAGCTGCAGGAAGGGTACCCGGGACTTCACTATGCTCTTCTGCCACATTCTGTGAGTCTACAATTATTTCAAAATAAAAAGCTTAAAAGAGAAATATTATAGGTCTCAGACTTAATAGTTAACTCTACCTTCTGCACGGAGCTGGTTTCTCCTGGCAGGTACCGGAGGAGACTGTGCCCTGGATATGGAACTTTCCTGTTTAACAATCATAACAAAGATATACTCAGTATGTCTTGCCTACTCAGAAGCTCGAAGAGAGTAATTTTTTTGAAGCAACTATATGTAAAAGAAACCAGATTTCCCACTATCCTACCTATACACTTTCCTACATGTATTTTTCCTTCCCATCACAATGGAAGTGTCCTTGCTCCACCCAAAGACAACCCTGTCACCTGTTTTCTGTATCTGGTAAGTGACTCCCACCTCCTCCAATCACTCTTTTTTCTTAGCTTATGCTTAAAAATCTCTTTCTTCTTGGGGCGCCTAGGTGGCTAAGTTGGTTAAGCAACTGCCTTAGGCTCAGGTCATGATCCTAGAGTCCCAGGATCAAGTCCAGCATCGGGCTCCCTGCTCAGCAGGGAGTCTGCTTCTCCCTCTGACCCTCCCCCTCTCGTCCTCTCTCTCTCTCTCTTTCTGTCTCTCTCAAATAAATAAAATCTTAAAAAAAAAAAATCTCTTCCTTCTTAAAAAAAATTCTTACCTCCTCCTTCATCACTATGTACTGTCCCTTCTCTACTTCCCTCCATAGCCATCCTCTCAAGAATAGATGCAACACGGTGTCTACTTCTTCATGCCCATTCACTCCTCACCATACAGCTACTGCCTTTGCTTCTACACCCTCACTCCACAGCTCTCACCAAAGTCACCAGGGGATCCCCAAGTGACACATTCAATGGGCATTTTACACCCTTATTTTAATTGGCCAGTAGCAACTGATATTGCCATTCTCTATCACTTTCTCTGTCTCTATTTCCTTTCTCTGCCTCTTAAATATTTAATTCCCTGGTGTTCCATCCTCAGCCCTCTTTACTTCCCCCAAACCCATCCCCGACAACTATACTAATCTGACAAGGAACAATGTTAATGGCTTCCAAACCAGTCCAGAACTCCTTCCTTAGCCACAACCCATATTTTCAACCACCCACTCTATATAAATCTCACAAGAAACTTGAAGGTTGTCACTGATGCCTACCCCCCACACACAGTGAATGCCATTATTTGTGTCTCTTAAGTATGTCTTGAATTTGTCACCCATTCTCAGTTCTTAATGTCACTGCCTTTAAGTCCTGAAAGTCTCATAAGTGGACTTCAGCAAAACCACTGTAACTTCTCTCCATGTTTATGGTCTTACCCGACCTCTAAAATACATCTCCACACCAGTGCCTGAGAGAAAGTTAGGTAAGACAAATATGGCCATTCTCCAACTTATGACATATGTCATTCTCCTACTTAAAGTATTACAAAGAATACCATTCATTATCTATCACAGACCGACTAAATCAGAATCTGAGAGAGCGGGATTAGGACAATGTTCTAACATTTGCTTTGTCTATTCTGGTAATTAGTCCATTTGGTACCCACTCATCTATGGGAATCAAGTCAAACTCCATACCACATCCTACTCACGTCTTGACCTCTACCTCTGCTGCCACCCTGGTCAGGCATTCTGAGGCCAGAGCAAACCATGGGGTATTCTTCTCCTTGTGTGCCACTTCCTTCCATGATTTGGCACATCTCCTCCTCTTTATGGCAAATTCCTACTCATTCTTCAAGAGTCAAGTCAAGGATCAACCCTTCTGGAACATTTTCCCAGCTCTCTTTTTTTGATCATAGCTGAGTCTAAAGTATAAGGGACTTCAATGGCATAATTACAGGTAGCCAGATAATATATTATCAAAGAAAAGGCCTTCTTGAGAGGGCTGAACAAGAACCATTTGCTAAATTATAATCTCTCAAAAGAATTTAAACTTTATGGCACCAAGTATTACCAGTTACAACTGATGCAACAAATAAATGCAACCATTGTATTTCAGCTTTGAAAAAATGTAACATAGCTAAATATGATGAATTAAAAAAACTCACTCAATTCCCTTCATCTAAACTAATTTAGCTAAGATTAACAAATCAAAAGAAAAAGTATATACCTGAATAAAGGAACTTATAATGCTGTCAACTGAAGGAGGTCTTTGAAGTCTGTTTGCAATTTTGTTCTGAAGAGCAGGAACTACAGGAGAAGGCTGTCTCAAGCGCTGGGGGGAAGAAAGTATACATATATATGTATGTATATATATATACATACAAACACACATACATATATAAACACATATGCATGTATACACACACACCAACATATGTCTATACACATACATACATATATGTATGTCTACATATATATGTGCCTGTGTGCACAGACACCCCTAATAGTTAACAAGACCACTTAGGAAGTTCAGAAAGCTATTGCTTTTATTTAATAAAATACTTTTTACCAAAAAGAAAGTCAGAAATTCAATTATATAAGATCAAAAACATCAGTTATGATAAACATTAATTGATTTAGATATTGTTATTAAAACCAAAGCACTCTCAGATTAGAACAAAAAAATCCAACAAACTTAAGTAAAGCAATACCATACCAAATATTAGGAAAACAACAAAAACAAAAAACAGAACTAAGGTAAACACTTGTTTTAATAATAAAAAGAAACAGGTTAACACAAAAAAACAAAAACTCTTTTCTGGAAAATAATATAAATCAACATCTAAAACCTAGATCTCTTGTCACGAAGAGCATCACCATGAGGGGATGTTCCAGATAACAACAGCATTCTATGTCTCCATAAGAGATAAAAGAGGGTTTCAGTTTCCAGTGTAATAAAGTTAGTAGTTCCCAATTTCATATTAAAATCAAAATGCAAAAAACAAATTCCCAACAAAATGCAGTAATAATTACCTGGTTTAAAAAAAAAAAAAAAAACCACCCAGAACAGAGTATATGTATGGATGTTAAATTGTTCATTTTGCATGGTACAAAATCAAATATTACTTTCACTGGTGACTCTGACAAAATCTGAAATATATGAGAAAATCTTTTCTTTTAAAACCAGTAGATGACCACAAGCAGAATTATAACGACAATATAAACCTTCTAAAGGACCACAGAGGATGAAGCAAACAAAGCATACTCCACAGAGTAAGAAAACAAGTAACTATCAAGGAAGCATAAATTTTAAAAAAGCCAGAAATTCAATTAATATGATCAAATATATTGGGTATGATAAAAATAGATGGATTTAGGTATCACTGTTCAAAAGACTATAATTCTCTGATTAGGGTAAAAAACTGAATTTAAAAAAAAAAACATAAAACCAAATTCAACAAACCAAATACACAAGCTAAACAAAAAATAAATGACACAAAAGTAAAAACTAAGAAAATGGACAAAAATATATTATCAGGCATACATAAATAAAAGAAAAATTATAGCTAGCAATGATAACTACATCACTGAGAGCAAAATACGTTAAATGGAACAAAGCTGGTTTAAAACTATGGTACTTCATAACTGAACTAGAACAGTCATAAAACTGTATATTCCTAAGAAAAGCACTTTCTCTTAAACATAATTAGAAATCGGCAGAAACAAATGTTCTTTCATTTTTAAATAATTTTACAAGAAAATATTCTGTGTGTTTTCCACTCAATTTTGCTACAAGTCTAATATGGCTCTAAAAAATAATGCTATTAATTTAAAAAATGAATGAATGACATTTGAATAATATTTTAAAAGGCAGAACAAATATATATCCAACTTTAAAAATGAAGGGTATTGCCTAACATTACTAGAACACTGAAAATAAATAAAGCAAACAAAAAGCATAGGTGTTACTTATAAATTCTCTTTTAAATAATGTTTCAGCAGATTCTAACTGCAAACCCTTATTTCTATCACCATAAAATCCTGGGGTGAGAAATCAAATAGTGTATCTGAACCCATCAAAAATGGCTCACATTGTCTATAGCAGGTTACACACTGAAAAGTGTACCAAACCACATCATAAATACACTAGAAGAGCCCACTGGTTAAAAGTAGTATTTCTGTGAATGCTGCTTAGAAGAAATAATGTCTGTATAAATCTAAACTTCTGAAAACCATTTTCTTAAATTAAATTGGGCTAAAGCTATAGCACATACAGTTTTTCAAGATGTGGTCCACAGGCCAACTACATCTGAACTCCTAAGAATGCTTGTAAAATGCAGATTCCTGGACTACCCTCAGACTTATTAAAATCAGACACTTTGTGGATAAGACCTGAAGATGCATTTTTAACAAATCCCCAGTGATACTTATGCATATAAAATTTTAAATATAGCTTTGAAATATGAGCAAGGGTGTAAACTGGAGCCTCACAGGGGCCAAGTGGCTTCCTAGAGAGAAAACCTCTTTGATCCACCACACACCTAACAGTGAGTATCAATCAGTCTCAGCTATGGACTTCAAACCAGTCCATTGTGAGCCACCAATTTCTTTTTTAATTTCCAATCCATCAAGGATAAAAGTGCAAAACAGTAAAAATGAATTACTAAATACATGAAAATTTTTAAAAAGACATTACACAATTCAAGTCCAACTTTTTTATCCAACAGACACAAAATTACTTTGACAAATTGCTACAAAAGTTTCCAGACACTTACTTTCCATTTCTGTACTTACTCTTATCATGAATAGCTGGCCGGGTGCTACTCCACAGACCACGAGGACAAGATTAAGAATGACTAAGGTAAGTAAAGCCCTTACACTCAACTGAGGGGGGAAAGAGCAGCAAGCACGATGACATGCTCTGTACAGGAAGCCCAGTGCGCTGCACCCAGATGAAGTAGCAAGATGGAAGGGAAGAACAAAAGCATCCCTCCCCCTCTCTCTCTTTTGCTCCCAAGGCCACAGTGAAAGGGGTTTTAAACGTACCTTTGTTTCTTCCCCAATTATATTTTCTCTTGCATAGTAGTGCTGAAGCTGCAGATTATGTTTTTCTTCCTCTTCTTTCTTCTTTCTTTCTGCCTCTTTTCGTCTTTCTTCGGCTAACCGAATAAGCTCTTCATTTTTTAGCCTTTGCTTTAAAATAAAGAGAAAAATACACACTCCATACATACATTCTATAGTCCACTCAAATATCTGCTGTCTTATTTGTCTGAAATAAAGAGATAAAATTGAAGATATAGATGATACAGTGGTAACAAAAAGAAGCTATTTAACAATAAAGTATTAGGCATCTTGTATAATACCCCAGTAAGCCTAAGCTAATTTTTGGCTTAAAAAAGTCATCATTAATCTCTTTTCTTAACTTAGTCTTACACTTTAATAAAATAGTATCCAATAAATGAATATTGATCTGATATTTTCTAAATGTACTCTAGGACTGTTCTCTGTAATACCTTTCCAAGTCAAAATAAAGATTTCACTTACAGAATAAGTATAAAAAGAAAGTAGGAAAAAAATGCACCTCCTCCTCTTTCTCCCTTTTCTTTTCCTGTTCCTCTTCATACTCTTGCTGAATTCGCGCTCTCTGTTCTGCAAGCCGTTTTTCTTCTTTTTCTTCTGCAATTCTTAGTCTCTCTCTCTCTGCTTCCTCTCTTTGTTTCTTTTCCTCAATCTAAAGAATTAAACCTAGTTATTACTTTGGGAAACTAATGAAAGTTAGAATACCATGTAATATTTTCTAGTATCCTATGAATTCAACATTTATACCCTCTTTTTAAGTTCCTAAATTTTTCAGTTTCCTATATTTTATTAGGGAGGCTACATGATGTAATGTTGAGATATGAGTAAAATTCCAGCTCCACCAAATACTTACTCACTGAGTGACCTTAAGAAGACATTCTTATTCAGTTTTGTCATCTGGTAAAAAGAGCTATTAATGTCTATATCTCCAAGGAGTACTTAAAGAACTGAAGTGGAACAATGTATGTTAAAATAAATAAATAAAAATTCCTGTTTACAAATACTCAGTAAATAACTCATGATTATATTACTTTATAATGATCATTACTATTATGTCTCAAAGTTCCTTGGCTTGATTAGTATCCTGAAACAACAGTGTAGTATTTTAGCATTTAATCACTCCTTTTGCAAGAATCCCTTCCCCAGAATGCCCTTTCTTCTTTCCTATCTACTGGCAAGTGGTAAGGTAAACAAGGATTTTAGCCACAAGGGTTCATAACTAAGTTTCATCTAGAATGCCACCTGGGGCCTACAGTGCTAAGTACTCTGGAAAAATACTCTAAGGCAAAGTCTGAGATGTGAAAGGAAGAGGACCCTGAGATACAGTCTACATCCTCCATGAATGAGGTAAGGAAGAATGGCAGCAAAGGTATTGGGAATTCATGATGCTGGTTTTAAGGTTATCAATAGATTTTAGTTACTTTTAAATATGAAATAGTTATGGATATTCAAATTATTTTCATTGTTCTTGTCTACATTTCCTCTAGCTTCAAGGCTGTTATATCTAGTGTTATCAATCTTTTCAACTGTAAGAACTTTACTCTTCCTACATGTCCCATGACTTTACATGCTAGGGCTTCTTCCAACACTTTTTTTTCAAACAACACTATTAAATAAGCACAATCCTAATATTTAGTACTAATAAGGTACCCACAATCACTTCTTCAAATACAATACACCTAGACAAAAGGTCAATTATGATCTAGACAACAAAACCTCACATTTAACACTCATTTCCCTCTTTTTCCTATTGCAAAAAAAAAAAAAAAAAAAAAATTTACAGTCACAAAGTCACTTCTCCATTAAGGGTCACAATCATAAATGGATCACACACCTAAGAAATCCACAGAAATGCCATTCCAACAAAAATGCTACACAGCAGTTCAACAGAAAGAGGAAAGCTATCATCTACGTCAGTTGTTTTCAAACTGTATAATACAAAGGTGCTTCAAGGGTCCTGCAAATATTTTATCAAATTTTATTTTACAGCTGAAAAGATTAAATTATCTCTAAAGCTGTAATTAAAAATGTTATGTAAACACTCATTTGCATTACTTATCAGATTTTAACCACATGCAGACTTCTGCTGCATTAACTTAACAGTATAACTTTTTTATTCATACATGGAGCTAAGCCTTATTTTGCCATCTTGGTACACAGATCTGAACATTTTATAACATTTCTTTTGACATTTAAGTTTGGGGATACTTCTTGTCTGACACTTCAGTGTTGGTAGTAATAATAAATACCATTTAGATATTTTAAATTTTCTTAGAGTTTTGTGTTAGATTTTGCTTGACAGGGAAAGAGTTTTAAGGGGCTGCTTAAAGAAAAATATGTAAGCCACCATTCGAGAGCAATCCATTCACAGGTACACTGAGGATTTACAGGTTGGGAGAACTGAAGGCTAAACTTACTCTAAAACTGATATAGTCAAACTTCCCCTATTACTACTTTTTTCCAGAGGGAAAGACTCTGAGAGACCTCTAGAAATATAAGTGTGTATTGTGTATTGTACTTAAAGTCAGGAGACCTGGGTTCAATTTGCTGGCTCTGCCACCATGGGTAAGCGTCTTAGCCTGGGTTTTAGTTGCATGTCATAAAACAGAAGTAGTAATACCTTCCTTGGCGAGTTTGAAGATTAATGAGATACTATATGCAAAAGTACCTTCTAAATAATAAAAGGCTATATAATTTCAAGACTGTTTTCCCCCCTGAATTCTACCCTAAACCATGCTAACACTTGTTTTTTTCCCCCCTGAATTCTACCCTAAACCATGCTAACACTTGTTAAGTATAATAGGAGTTACATAATTTTGACTTGCTGTCATTATGGGCATATACCACAGGGCATTTCAAGTTCAATAGGTGACTCTGTGACCCTCAATCAGCTGCTACATGAGTGGCCAATACCATAGGGACTTCTGATGCCACTCTCTTACATTCATTATCTCTATTCATTCTGTCGATCCTTACAAAGGTCTTTCCATCCATTTCCGTTGTTGCCCGTCTAGTAAAATACCCTTGCTTCCAATCTTTTCAATCCTCCAAAAATACATCTTAAAGACTAATGCCAGATCAGTCACCGACAAGAGCATATCCATTACATCACTGCCTTATTGAAGAGTCCACAATAATTAGGATTAGAAAGAGGACATATTTGAGTAGAACCTTTTTAAGAAGAATTTAAGAGTTTGGGATTAGACTGGATAGCTTTAGGTGTCAGACTAAGGAATTTGGGTATTTTCTGTAGGAAAGAAAAGCTACCACCAGTTTTTGAGTAGCAAAGCATAACATGAGAAGTCATATCAAAGGAAGACCACCGAGACCACAGGGTTAATCTGAAATGGGATGTTAAGGGTGGGTGGGAAGGGGTGTGGAGGTGAGAAGAGAAGAAATTGTGAGTCCTTCTCTTTCACCTCAGGCTCCACCCCTCGCAGACACAGTATGGGTATTCAATAATTGTTTGCTTAATAAACCCTGGATACTCAAGTGTCTTCCTTTGGGCATTTCTACTATTTTTAAATGCTATTTGCTTACATGCATAAATGAGGCAAATAATTGCAAAATGTGATTACATCTGATTTTTAATAATTTACAAACTATAATGAGTCAAGAATATATCATCTGGAAAAAAACTATTGATTTTCTACTAACACATAAGCATCTAGAAATATTCATTCTATGCCTAAAAAGCAAATATTTTATTAAATCATTGTTAAAGAATACTGACATTTCTAAAACTGAATGATTTAATAAAGTTTAGAAAAGAGATGGACATTGGGGAGAGTATGTGCTATGGTGAGCACTGTGAATTGTGTAAGACTGATGAATCACAGACCTGTACCCCTGAAACAAATAATACAGTATATGTTAATAAAAAAAAAAAAAAAAAAGAGTAAGACAACTGGCATGCGTAACATGTCTCCATATTCCTTTCTCAGATATAAATGAAATAATATCATTTTAGTACTACCTATATCTGATGTAAATTAGGTATCTTAAATAACTGTGGAGGTATTTTAGAATTTATTCTTTATCCTGTGAGTAAAATCTTTTCAAGTTTAGCTTATTACAATTCTAACAAAACTTTGAAACTATGATAAAATAAGCACTTCACCTGAAAACGAAGAAAATTCTTGTATAATTCTTGCTGTTTAATCTGAAGTTCAGTTGGAGGCTCACAAAATATATTTCCCCGAGCAAAAGGAGAGCTCTGTGGTTGCATATAACCTTGAAAGAGAAATTTTGCAAAAACATACCATTACTCGATAGTTAGAAAATATAAAGGTTAAAGAATAAAGTTTGCTACTAAATCCATATTGTGAATACATGTGCTAACTACAGAAGTCCAGAGGTCAAAAATCAGAAGAGGAAGGTTGAGATTAGAATCTGAAGACCAGATGAAAAGTAACGAGTAAAGAAAAATGATGAAACAAAAATATATAGTTGAAAAATTTATGTCTATACCTGAAAGACACCAAGGAAACAAAAGGTAAGAGCCTAAACAACTTTCACTGCAGCACAGACTTTAAAGTAAAATTTATATAGAGAAAAAAAGTACATTTAAGTTCTTATTTTTTTTTAAAGATTTTATTTATTTATTTGACAGAGATAGACAGCGAGAGAGGGAACACAAGCAGGGGGAGCAGGAGAGGGAAAGCAGGCTTCCCACTGAGCAGGGAGCCTGATGCGGGGCTCGATCCCAGGACGTTGGGATCATGACCTGGGCCGAAGGCAGAGGCTTAATGACTGAGCCACCCAGACGCCCCTGTAAATACCCTTTTCTTAAGAATATGCTTAATTATATATTAAAATCTAGTATGTATATGTATATTAAAAAATTTGTTTTAGAAAATCAGTAATTCCAAAAATCTTTCCATCTATGGTTCACAATAGATTAGAAAGTCAGCTCTGAAAACACTTTTTACAAATTAGAATGATTCTTTATCACTGCAATAATTTTTATTTAAAAATTCTATTAGAGTAACAGGATATAAACATGAAGAATAAAAATATGCTATATGTTCCTATAAACAGAATTATACATTCTGGGGAAGGATTAAATGATTTCATAAAGGCCACCTGAAAAATAATTATATCCCAGGAGTCTCTCCTTAAATGCAGGAAAAATATATTTAAATTTAAGCCTCACATAACTTTTTATATTATTTTTTAGTTACTGCCTCAGTCTTTATACCATCAATCTAAAGCATATCTTTCACCCACTCATGCCTTGCAGTTTAGCTGCCACTTAGGCCTATTTTGCCTTTGTGTTTAAATATACTAATGCTTATTTGAATACATCGGCTGAAAATCAAATGTTATAGTGAAAAGGTAGATTAACAAAACAAAGTTTTTAAAAATAAGGTTTTTTAAAAATAAATAAATTACAAAAATAAAATCATAGGGAAACACATGCTCTAACCCATGGAAATATATCTAGGTATCATAATAAGCTAAACACTAAGTTTAAGTCAAATTAGTATGGACTTCATAAATATGGTTCTTCATCCTAGAACCAGAAAGTAAAAGAAAAACAATGAACTTTAGGAAAGGCCTCAAACAGGCCTAATGAAGAGAAAACATGAAAGGATAATGAACTTTTAAGCACACATTATAACATTCAATTTTCAGATATATTCAAGTTCCCTAAGGCCTTTAAAATATTAAATGCCACATATGTATGTGTATGTGTAAACACACATATACATATATAAACATACACTCATACACATATATGCTAGCACAGCAACAAATAAGATGACTGGACAGTTTCTTGCATTCAGAAAGTCTATCTTAGGTTAATTCTTAGGGAACTTCAATACACAAAAAAAAGGGGACATTTTAGCACTTCATGAGTTTGTATGATTTCTTAAACGAAAGCATCCTGCCCACAATACCAGCACCAAAACCCTGGCAGTGTACAGAAAGGCAACAGGCAGTAAATTCTGCTGTACATGTTCAATCATCAAGTTTGTGTATTTTCCTTGGAAAGGGTCATAGTGGGCGCCTGGGTGGCTCAGTTGGTTAAGCGACTGCCTTCAGCTCAGGTCATGATCCTGGAGTCCCGGGATCGAGTCCCGCATCGGGCTCCCTGCTCGGCGGGGAGTCTGCTTCTCCCTCTCCCACTCCCCGTTTGTGTTCCCTCTCTCGCTGTGTCTTTCTCTGTCAAATAAATAAATAAAATCTTTAAAAAAGAAAAAAAAAAAAAAAAGGGTCATAGAAACTTGATTTTTTTTTCCAGTGTTTTTGCTTGATAAGCAGAGCTAGATGCTTAAATCCTTATTAATATGATAGAGAAAGTTCTGGGTGAAGACAGAACTACAAACAATACCAGGTGCAGAAGAAAAGGATAGAGAAGGAGTATGTAGAACTGGGATCTCAATACAGACTACTAAAAGAAACAAATGAAGAGAAAAATGATGTATCAAAAAAAAAAAAAACTCAAAATTCCCTTCAATAAAATGAAAGGTGTTTTTACTGCACAATGAACTATTACAAAGAGTGGAAGCCTGGGACACCTAGGTGGCTCAGTCGGTTAAGCGGCTGCCTTCGGCCCAGGTCATGACCCCAGGGTCCTGGGATCGAGTCCCACATCGGGCTCCTCGCTCAGCAGGGAGCCTGCTTCTCCCTCTCTCTCCCTCTGCTTGTGCTCTCTCTGTCAAATAAATAAAAATAAAAATCTTTAAAAAAAAAAAAAAAGAGTGGAAGCCAAATTAACAATCACATACAATAAAAAAAAATTCAATTGTACTGCTTCAAAAATGAAGACTGGATCCACTAGGTAAAAATCTATTGTGGATCAAAGAAAGAAAGCACTTCCTCATAAATAGAGATCCAACAGTGGTACAGGCTGTGCATGGAAATTACAAGTAGCACATCTCCTAAAATGTTCAAGAAGGGCACAGGGATTAGCGCTACCATCAAAGGCGTGAAAGATGAAAGGCTGGTGATTCTAATCACAGCTCCCTATTTAATCTGCCTGTTGGCCAGGCAGTCATATGGGTTAAAAATTTAAAAATCAATTTTGAAGACTATATGATAAGTCAGGGATATTTTGGGAGGACTTTCTAATGTAAGTTCTTTAGTAGTCTAAAATCAAAACTTTAGTGGAAGTACAAAAGCAGAATTTGTAGTAAATAAATGGTTACTTTTACAGGCATCAAAATATAGTGCAAGGTGATAGATATATCCTTTAAACTTCCTTTGATTTTAAAATATGTAACATATTTTCATATACACTTGATAAAGAAGATGACCCAACTTTCCCTGCCAAGTCATAAAGAAAGCTACTGAATAATTTTCTATTTATAGAACCTTTAATTAAAGGATGTTGTTTGATAGCAAATCAAAGATATTGCTTAAGAAAGGGACATCAAATTAAACTTTTAAAAAAATTAAACTTCATTTCTTTGTCCTTTGTGGTTTTACAAGAGAGGGCAAATGATTACAAAATAAGCAAAAAATAAAATTAATTAAAATAAAGTATAACAAATAAAAATAAGCAATTTCTTTGTACAATATATATCACATCTGATGCATTTTCACTAATTCAAATAGTTATGGGTATAAGAAGCAAGAGACTATTTGTCTATGTGTAAAGAGACTATGTGATTTTAAGTCCTCCCACCAGCAAAATAAAAATTTTAGCAGCAGCTAAAGCATACATAAGTTATAAAGCTAAGAAGAAACACAGTGTTAAAAAGCAAAGTATATTTCCCTATTCGTTTTCAAAATAGAAAAGCTTAAGAAAAGGTATTGTAAATAACATGAATAACGTGTTATGCTTCCTGACTCAGTGTAACCAAGTTCTCAAAATCACAATATGACCTTTGTCAGGCAAGAGAAGAGAAATGTTACTGAACAACTTTAGAAATGTAAACAAACAAACAAAATAAAACGTGATTAAAAACCTGAGTTTTTATTCGTAGAATCTTCTAGGTTCTCAGCATTTGAGGTGGCTAAATTTTGGTCTAGAGATACAACAGCCCTTTTATCTTCATATGTTCTTGCATCTGGGTTATGGTAGGCATCTATATTTTGTCTGTGCATCCTATTCAAATCAGCTGAGAGGGAAAAATAAGCCATTTATTTCAACAAATACATTTTTGTAATTAGTATGTTTAATACATTTTTTTAAAGTAGAGAATCAGAGAGAAAAAAATAGGACAGAGTTGAAATAATTCAATGGTATCTTGGTGCCCTGCAAATAGAAACAGAATTACTAAAACTTGTAAGATTTTCTAAAAATAACCTTATAAAATAAACTCAAAATCAGTAGAGACCTTAAGAATGTTAGATCTTTGACAACCCATAAAAACTATATTCATATCTATGTTAGTTAAGAAGTTGGAATCTCTTTAATACAGAACAAACAGCAACAATTCAAAACAAGTCATAGCAAAATTTACCCAACTTCATTAGCATTCGTAATGAAAAAAAATATAATCATGTAGTGCAGAGTTTTAAAATATATCCATAAACTCTTTTGATGGTCCTCCCTTAAAAGATGGAATTCAATTCCCCTCCCTTTAAGCATAAGCCAGAGTCACTAACTCACTTCTTATGAATAAAATATTGCAGGATGATGGCATATGACTTCCAGGCTACTTCATAAAAGACATTATGGTTTCCACTTTGCTTTATCTACTGGATCACTTACTCTGAAGAAAGTCAGCTACTATATCATAAGGGTATTGATGGAGCCCCCTGGAAAGGCCCACAAGGCAAGAAACTAAGGTTTCTTGAGCCATGTGAGGGAGCCATATTGAAAATGGATTCTCCAGTCCCAGTCAAGCCTTCATATGACTATAGCCCTGGCTGACATTTTGGATCCCAAACTCATCAAAGAATGAGACAGAAATACCCAGAAATACCCAGCTAACCCATTCACAAATTACTGACTCACAGAACCACAAGATAATGAATATTTGTTATATTAAAACATTACTAATAATGTCTGTCACACAGCAGTATATACCACATACACATCACAAAAATCTGAGCACACAGAATCAGGTCAAACAACAAATCAATATTAAAAACAGACCTGAATGACTACAGAACTCTAAAAAATACTTCTTCTCCATAAAACAACTGGTGTAGTAAGGGACTAGCTGAAATCACAGAAAACTGACTGCAAAAGAACTGTGAACTGCCAAGAATTGGTAAGGAAAAATTAGCTAAGTGCTCCTGTAATCATCATCAAATCCTGGGATCTATCTGGATATGGGAGGTAAATTAAAACAGAAAGATGATGATAAAGTTGAGGTCATGAACTAACAGCTGCGGTCCCTAAAAAGTCACCAAATTACACAAAAGAACTCAAATGGGAAATCAGTATCTCATCATCCAAAATTCACATTAACAGCATAAGATCACTCTGTATAAATGAGAAGTCACTATGAATAACAATATATATGGTATTCTTCCATTTTCTATTAGAAGAGTATGGTACATCAAGCTCACTCCTTCTAAGATGATAACAGAGCTCTGTTATCAAACTAATGAATGCTCAGGGAATGCAATCTCATTTTGATATTCACTTACACAAACCATAAATTAAGATATAAATATCTTATAAGTAAACAAACACTATAATAAACTTCAAAATGAATAACATCTGTTTACTTTACTGTTGTGATTATACACAGTCCTCTCAATTAGATAAATCAATGTGTTTTATAAAAAGAAAACTGATGTCAGCAGAGTACATAATTATTTAAGACTATCAGACTAAGCAATCAAGACAAGTCCATATTGCTATTTATTGCAAAAGACTATCAATTAAGTGGTCACTCCTTGTCTATCTTTCTGTGAGGTGGTAAAATAAAAAGTTTGAAATCAGCTAAAAATCAAAATTTAAAAACGCACTTTGGTGAAGAGTATAATTTGCCAATTGCAAAGATGTCACTGAAAAACAGCCTTTATTTCAAATGTACACCATCATATCATCTAATATAAAATTGCTAGCATTACAGAATAATTCTACAAAGAACAGAACAAAAGAAAATATTACAGATTAGTGATTGGGAAAGTAATTCTACTCTCTGAACAATTTATCAGACCAGGACTAAATTATGTGATAGCTACAGGTAAACAATACTTAAAATTTTTTCACTCCTTATTTTATTATCTTTTTTTATAAACCTAAATACTTTGAAATTAAAATTAATTTTATTTTTTAAAGATTGATTGACTATTGATTTTAGAGAGAGGGAGAGCAAGCGTGCACGTGCATGATCAGGGAGAGGGGGAGAGCGAGAGAGAGAAAGAGAAGTAGACTCCTGAGTGCAGAGCCCACCCTGGGGCTCGATCCTACGATCCTGATATCATGACCTGGGCCGACATCGAGTCGGACACTCAACTGACTACCTACCCAGGCACCCCATAAAATTAATTTTATAAGTTAGCTGTTGTTTGATGGAAAATACCAAAACGTAAAGAAAATGGCTGAAAATATTTCTATAGGCCCAAGATTATCCAGCTATCATGACTGATATAAAAACTCTTCTATAAGTCAATTCAAAGAGCTAAAGAAAATTTCCAACCCTAATTTGATTAATAATACATATTTCAAAATTAACTTAAAATATACATACTTAACTTATAAAGATCACAGTCTCTAAGACAAATAAAAACCTAACTGGTAGTCCATAAAATAAATCTCATGAATTTAAAAATATTAAAATGACAAAAAGTATATTATCTGAACAAGAGTACACTAGAAGTGAAAAGAAAGTTACCAAATATATGGAAATTTTAAAAACTCATGTCTAAATAATTAATGGGTCAAAGAAAAATCACAAAATTAGAAAAGTCAGTTGAATGAAAATGAAAATACCATATATCAAAATTTGTGCTACAGTTAAAGCAGTACTCAAAAGGAAATTTATAGCATTTTTAAATGCATGTATTAGAAAAGAAATCAAATCATTAATCTAAGCTTGCACATTGAGAAAACAGAAAAAGAAAATTAAGTACAAAGCAAACTAAAGGAAGAAAATAGTAAAGATGAGAGGAAAAATAAATGAAACAGGAAAAGAACAACAACAGAGAAAAATCAATGAAAACCAGAGCTGGTTCTATGAAAAGATCAATAAAATGAATAAGCCTCCGGCAAGACTGGCTAAGGAAAAAAGAATAAACAAATTACAAATATCAGGAATAAAAGAGAAACTATCACTGTAGATCCTATATACAGACATTAAAGAATAATACTGTGAATAATTTTATGCCAATAAATTCAAAAACTTAAATAAAATGGATAAATTCCTTTAATGATTCAAACCACAAAAGTTCACACAAGAAGAAATAAACTGATGTCTTTATGTACTAAAGAAGCTGAATTCATGGTTTAAAAACTTCCCCAAGAGAAAATTCCCAGCCCAGATGACTTCACTGGTAAATTCTAGCAACAAAAGAGGAAACTTTCCCAACTCATATCTGTGAAGCCAGCATCATCCTGATACCAAAACCAGACAACAACATTATAAGAAAAACAGACAAGGGTACGAGCCTAGATGCAAAGATCCCTAACTAAATATTAGCAAATCAAATCCAACAATAAAAGATTAGAAAAAAAAAACAATAAAATATGACTAGGGTTGATGCCAGGATAAAAGAGTGGCTCAACATTTAAAAAATTAGTCAATGTGGGGTGCCTGGGTGGCTCAGTTGGTTAAGCTGATTTCGGCTCAGGTCATGATCCCAGGATCCTGGGATCGAGCCCCATGTCGGGTCTCTCCCTCTCCCTCTGCCTGCTGCTCTGCCTACTTGTGCTCTCAATCTCTCTGCCAAATAAATAAATAAAGTCTTTTTTAAAAAAATTAGTCAATGTAATTCACCATATAGCGACAGAGTAAGAAAGATGAAATTATCATTTCAAAAGATGTAGAAAAGCATTTGACAAAATTCAACATATACTCATGTGAAAAGGAATAGAAGAGCAGGAATAGAAGAGAACGTCCTAGACCTGATTTAAAAAAAAAAAAAAAAAAATCTACAAAAAACCTAGTCAACATTACACTGAATGGTGAAAAGACTGAATGCTTCCCACCTAAAATCGGACAAGACAAGGCTATCTGTTCTCATGATTTCTAATCATTGTACTGGAGTTCCAAACAAGTGCAAAACACAAGCAAAATAACTAAAAGGCAATCAGATTGGAAAGGAAGAAGTAAAACTGTTTGCAGATAACATGATTGTCTAAAAAATTCCAAAGAACCACAAAAAAAAAAAACCTAACAAAATATATTACAATATCTGAAAACTGCAAAATATTGCTAAAAGATATTGACTAAGAGTAGTAAGTAGATAAATATTCCACATTCATGGGTCAAAAGACTCAATATAGTTAAGATGCTATCTGTCCCAAATTGATCTTTTTGTAAATGTAATCCCAATGAAAATCCCACCACACTTTTTTGTTGAGGTTGACAAAATGATAGTAAAATTTATATGAAAATGCTAGGGAAGTCAAGTAGACAAAACAATCTTGAAAAAGAAGAACAAAATTGGAGGACTCATACTTCTCAATTTCAAAACTTACTACAAAGCTACAGTAATCAAGAGAGTATGATATGGGCATAAGGATAGACATCTATATTAATGGAACAGAACATAAGAGTCCATAAATAATTTTATGGTCAACTGATTTTCAACAAGTGTATCAAGGCAATTCAACGTACAAAATCTTCTAAAATTGTGTGATTGTAGCACAACTTTGTGAATATACTAAGAACTGCTGAATTGTATATCTTATTTTCTTGAAAGATTTTATTTACTTATTGGTGAGAGAGAGCACAAGCAGGAGGAGCTGCAGGCAGAGGGAAAAGCAGGCTCCCCGCCAAGCAAGGAGCCTGATGTGGGGCTCGATCCCAGGACCTGACTCAAGCCAAAGGCAAATGTTCAACCAACTGAGCTACCCAGGCGTCCCCGAACTGTATATTTTAAAGGGATAAATTGTGTGGCATGGGAAATGAGATCTCATTAAATTAAAATTTTAATTTCTCATTTGGGACACTATACTAGATTATGGAAGATTTTAACATCATGGGAAGCTAGGTGAAGGGTACACTCTATATCTTTGCAACTCTTCTCTAAGTCTTGAATTATTTCAAAATAAGAAGTTAAAAAAAACACAACACAATGAGGTATCCTATCTACTTAAAAGAAAGGCTAAATACAAGGGCTGATGAGGAGGCAATGCAACCAGAAATCTTGTGCTTTGCTGGTAAGAATGCAAAATGGCGCAACCACTTTGTAAACTGTTCTAGAGGTTTCTAACAAAGTTAAATATACACTTACTTATTACTATATGGTCCAGGAGTTCCATTCCAATGACAAATGAAAATTTATGTGCACATAAAGACCTGAAGGTAAACGTTTGTAACAGCTTTATTTATAACAGCCTTAAATTGTAAACAAGCCAAAAATCCATCAACTGGTAAAAGGATAAACAATTATGGTACCTCCACATAGTAGAACCCTATTCAGTAATAAAAAGAAGTAAACTACAGACATACACAACATGGATAAATCATTAAAACTAAGAAAAAAAAGACACAAAAGGCAATACTATTGTGTCAGAATGCAGATCAGAGGTTGGCAAGGGTATATAGGGTTGGATAAACTGGAAATGTTCTATATCTTGATTGTGGCAGTAGCTGCTAGAATCAGCTGTCAAAACTCAATGATACACTTTATATACAGTAGGATTCTACAAACATGTAGATGCCTGGCCAAATGAATGCTGTGAATAATATGTAAAATTCTTTGATTAAACCTCTATTACTTAAAAAAAAAAAAACTCAATGATACACTTAAAAAAGGATGAATTTTGTCATATGCAAATTGTGTCTCAATAATCAACATAAAAAACATAAATCTAACTGGGGCAAATACAATACATAAAAGAAATACAAATACTTAATCAAATATATGTGAAGAAATGCTTAATCTCACTATTAATCAGAACTATGAGATACTTCTGCTATCTTTCAAATTAGTTAAGTATTTTTTAATTTTTATTGATTTTTTTGGAGTAATTTTTAAGAATTTTAACATATGATAGATTCATGTAACATCACCATCCCCATAATCATCTTAAGAATATACATGTATGTAACCATTAGAGAGGGGCTTCTTTCACTTAGCAAAATTTCTCTGAAGAGTCTTTCAAGTTCTTATGTGCATCAATAGCTAATTCTTTTAATTGCTAGGTAGCAACCCATGGTATGAATGTACCACAGTTTATTCATTCACCCACTGAAAGTCATTAGAACATAGTTTGTTTTTTTAATAGAACTTGAAAAAAGAACTTTAATGAACAGAGAGCTAAGAAACGAAACAGATTTTGAGTGTCATACAAATAATAAAAATGAGAGAGATTTACTTTAAAAGGGTTGATGCACAAAAAGGGGGGGCTGATGCTATTCCAGTTATATGGGCTAATATTTATTAATAACTACTTCCCCTTATAGAGATCTTCCCTAGAGAGCTAAGGATGAACATTAAATTTCCTTAATTTCTTTATAATAAAAGATCAAAGATAAAACAGGAGTAACTAGAAAAGCCAGCAGCCAAATTAATGTTGGCCAACAGAAAGTACAGAAGTTATATGATCTTGGTCATTACATGAAGTAAAGCAGAATACAGATCTTTACTACGTATTTCAAATATAATAGAAAAATTACATTCCCTCCTCTCCCTCCCTCTCTAAAAGAGATCAGTCACAAACAAACCGATACTCTTTAAGGGATGAGTTACCTGCTTTGAAAATAACACTTAAAAAAGAGTTACACTGTATCTGATAAAATGGTATACTTTTCTATCACATGGCATGACAGTAGCATTAAATAAGCAAAGTAAACATTACCGCTAAAAATGAAAACCACAGAAAAGTTTGCTTCATTACTGTTAGGTCAAACAATTCTAAAACAGTATTTTATAATTCAATAACCCACATTTATCCTACTCCCTTATGCCAACTAAACACATACAGAACAACTTAATTCTATTGTGTGAACTGGAAATAATTTTAGAGGCAAGCTTGTAAGTCCGAGGAAATTATTCTATTACAGTGTTTACCAAAGTTTCCGTCATTTAAACACCTCCTTCCTAGTAACTACTATGTTTCATCAATTCACAATTTAAATTCACTGCAGCAAAGACTTGACTAGATGCTTATCAATTTCATATCCTCCTCCTAGGCACTATAATTATGTCTCCTTATAATTAGGTCTGAATATTGGAGCAAAGACAAAGCAATATTCCCTCCACTTCTAGGCCAGAGCCCCCACAAAACTCTCAACTCAATCTCCCACCACTGAACCCTGTTTGGCTGCTAGAAGTGCAGGATTTCAAAGTGGAGGAATGACACAAGAGAAGAGCCCTGGATTCCTGAGTCACCTCTTGGAGGAGAACCACCCAAACAGCATCAGACTGTGATTTAAGTGAGAAGTAACTTTAACTGCCTTAAACCTTAAGCCTCAAGCCTCTGATAATTAGGGGTTGTTTTTTGTTGTTGTTGTTGTTGTTAAGATTTTATTTATTTATTTGAGAGAGAGAGAGAGCATGAGAGTGAGCACAAGAGGGGGTAGGGTCAGAGAGAGAAGCAGATTCCCCGCTGAGCAGGGAGCCCGATGCGGGACTCGATCCCAAGACTCTGGGATCACAACCTGAGCCGAAGGCAGTTGCTTAACCAATCGAGCCACCCAGGCGCCCCTAGAGGTTGTTTGTTAAAGCACTTTTTGTTAAATGCCTGAACTAATACCTGTACTTTAAAAGGAAATGTTATAGCACTATCCTTTAATGAAAAACCAGTGTTTTTCTAATATATATTCAAATAAACATTTAACTTTTTAAGTGGGTCTCAAATACATCTTTTTAAAATAAGCCATCTTTAACAAAGAAGCAAAAGCATAATATTTAAGAACTCTTAATAACTCAATATCCAGGAAGTATTCTGACTACATCCCTCAACTATCCCTATAATAATGTATAATACCTGAAGAACAAAATGAAATCTACATTTTTACCATTTAATGGATTTCTATTATTCATCTCTCATTTCTAATAAAATAATTTTCAAAAACCTGTCTTTGTCTATTTTTATTCTTACCTAAAAGCTAATCAGAAACCATCCCAATATATATCACAAGTTGTATAAGACCTCTTTTTTTCAAAGTGCTGGCTGTTGTAGTTTCTAGATCAAACTTTTTTTTTTTAAGAGAGGGAGAAAGAGCATGTGAAAGATGGCGGAGGGGGGAAGGGGGTCGGGCGGGGGGGGGGGGGGGAGAGAGAGAGAGAGAAAGAATCTTAAACAGGCTCCACACCCAGTACGGAACCCAAAGTGGGGCTCGATCTCATGACCTTGAGATCATGACCTGAGCTGAAATCAAGAGTCAGACACGTAACTGACTGAGCGACCCAGGTGCCCCTCTAGATCAAACATTTTTGAGAGCACATAATTTAAAGAGCAATCAATATGATTCTGCAACCTGCCAGAGAGTTTCTGAGATCAGGTCTTTATGTTTCAATGGAGTCCTTGCAGTGTACACAGGGCGTGTATGAAATACTGCAGCCCACAACTATTTCAGATCACTTATTTTAAAAATGTCTTACTACTTAAAAAAAAATTCAGTAAGAGTTTTGTTATTTTTACCAGGATGTTTTTTCAAAAATCTAACCACTAGTTTGGGTAAAAACTTGTCAACTAACATGAGCTTTTCTCTGCAATTGAATTATTATCATTAGAGGATGAAAAACATGCAACAAAATTAAATGAATAGTACTCCAAAGAAAAAAAGACTTTCTAACCTGTTATTATATGTGTTACAAAATATCTCTTTTGCATTAAACTACACAAAAAGAGACCTTGCCTTACAGACTATGATTCCCACTTCTTCTACCACCCCATTCTTTTAAAAATTTAAAAATAGTTCAGTTTCTTTTAAAAACAACAGATCAATGGAAATAACATACTTATCAGATTTCCTTTCGCATCTCTCAGAGGAGCACCACCTCCACCTTTTCCCCAGGGGTTGTAACGTCTCATTTCAGCTTCTAACTTAGCTTCATATTCTTCTTTTTCTTCACGTTCTCTCTTCCTTCTTTCTTCTCTTTCCCGAATCTTGATAATGTTAAGAAACATTAGTGCTGACAAGTATTCTGATACAAAAAGTTTAGTCAATATCAGTTTTTATTTTTCTTATTACAGAAAAAAAACTGGAGTTTGGTTTTGTTTGGGTTTTTTTGTTTGTTTTGTTTGGTTTTTATTTTTACAATCTGCTTCACCATAAAATTTGAAATCACAAATCTATGGAATACCCAATTTAAAAACACTTCCTTGGCGAGAATAAACAGCTGTTGGTCCCTCACATCACTGCTACTAGAGTGCTTTCCAGCCACTGATGCCAGTTGGGACTGAACCAATTCTTCCTTCCCACCAACTTCTACCTGAGCGACTCCTTCCCTAACCTCACCAGCTGCATGAGGACCAATAGGATCTCCCTACTTTCCTTTTCCACCTATCCTTTTATGGGACCTGGCCAGCCACAAACTACTCCCCACATCTCACCAGACCTACTCTACCCTGTGCAAACTCCATTCCCAGAATTCAAGAGGTTGAAGGTTCAAAGCTATTTGGAGAATTCTGGGCTCCTTTAAGTACAACTTTATGAAAGCATATAAAACAGTCTTCTCATCAACAAGTATAAGCACAGGTTAGGTCTCTAGGAACATATGGATAGGCAATGAGCAAGTATCTACATTTTGGAAAATTACTTTTAAAATCATAACCCCCCCCCCACACACACACACACACACACAAATCATAACCACATGCATGGAAAATTTAAGCAACCACTTCATCAAGGCCAAGAAGCCATCACATACATGAAATAAAATTCTAGAGTTAGGAAATGTAGTTTTGTCAGCAGTGTTTTTAATATGCTCATTTGAAAACAGATATATAAATTCAATCTTTTATTTGTAGAAACCTACCATCCAAAAAATAAAGTTGTAATTCTACAATTTAAAATTTTATAGAATTTTACAGAAAAGTACTTCAGATGGACATATACCTACCAAGAGTCCCAGAATCCTCTCAGAGATATGGATACTCCCCATAAAACCCCATATATTCGATACAATTACTTTGAAGTAAACTCTCTTCAAATATTACAAACTACAATAGAACCCATTATCCTCCTCCCTAAAAGTGTTCTACTTCTTTTTTCTCTTAGTTCATATTCATAGCCTCATTATTCACATAGACTACAACATTCAGAATCATCTTCAAGCCCTTTGTTCTTTCTCATTCCCTATATCTAAGTTCTATCAATAAATCCCAGAGTTGTCTTCTGGATATCCTCCCATCTTCCCCATCTGGTCAGGGCCTCATTACCTCCAGTCTGGACTGCCTCAATAGTCTACTGAAAGGTTTCTCTGCCATATCTCTTTCCCAGTCATATACATCACAACTAACTACCCTCCTAAAACTTAAAGGTATTCACATCAACTATTCCTTTCACTCTCTGGCTTAAACTTTCCTCCCTTAGGCTCTCCCGAACAGGATGAAACTGAAAATTCCTTATTAGTTAATCCTTCACAACTGAACACAATCTAACACTTCAGCCCCTTCTCCCACATCAATTTCCATTCCCTGAATATAATGCCAGGAATTTAAAATCTATTCATTGTATAACATGTAGTTCAAGTATCAACAACACATGAAGCCCTCCTAACTGCCAGGCAATTATTCTTATCCTATTCTTCCAAGAGCATTATAATCTATCTGCATCAAAATTTATCATACTGAAATATAAATGACTGGTATTGTTTTCTCCTCTGCCAAACTGAGTTCTAAGGGACCATTGTGCTAACACATAAGATGTTCAACACTGAATGAATGAATGAATGAATGAATACCTGTTGCTGCAAAGCTTCTTGGTAAGACTGAAGTGCCCGTTTTGAAGGCTTTGGTTTATCTTCAAAAAACAATCCTGAATTTATTGCTCGATCACTTGTAATTTTCAGTTCATTCTGTCCAACCATATTCCTATATCAAGTACACAATAATTTTAATCCATCTGTGACAAAGCAAGAATACAACAGTCCTTTGAAATAGCACAGCGTTTAAGTACATTTAAAAACAGAGAAAAATGTTTCTCTGTAGGTCAAAGAGAAATCCTTAAGTAAATGTCCCCTTACTAAGCTCTCTCTACTGTCTCTGTTTCACAATTAATGGAACTTTCAAATTTATTAGATCTATTTCTTGACCTACATGGCAGATACATGGGGGCAAAAACTTGGTGATAATACATCAAGCAGTATATATATGACTTATGCACTTTTCTGAATGTAGAGAAATAACAGTATGGTAGAAGTTTCCCAATATTATAACTAATAATTTACTTAATAAATGTACTCTAATATAAAGTAATAACTTCTTAGCCATTTGAAAAATAAAATAAAATTACTGACTGTCCCAAATAAAACTCCAATTTTTGAAAAACTTGCAAGGAATCAAAAAAGGAAAAATTTAAAACATATTATGGTTATATAAATCTCAAGCAAAAAAGTGCTATTTGTCTTAAATACAGGAATGCAGCCACTTTGAAGAAAGCAATACACTTAAAAATCTGAATTACAGAAGATACTCAAATATTAGTTTTATAATAAAACTATAATTATTAAAGAGACTACAAGAGGCTTCTCATTCCAAAAACATCATCACTTCAAATAATGAGTTCCTTTTGTGTATCTAACTTATCCAATTTATTTACAATTTTTTTTTTTAAAGATTTTATTTATTTTTCAACAGAGAGAGACACAGTGAGAGAGGGAACACAAGCAGGGGGAGTGGGAGAGGGAGGAGCAGACTCCCCGCTGAGCAGGGAGCCTGATGCGGGGCTCGATCCCAGGACCCTGGGATCATGACCTGAGCTGAAGGCAGATGCTTAACGACTGAGCCACCCAGGCGCCCCTACAATCTTTTATTAGGATAAACAGATATGTTGATGTATACTGTCACACTGGATCATGAGAGGATAAAAGATGAGGATGGGGCGCCTGGGTGGCTCGGTTGGTTAAGTGTTCAACTCTTGATTTTGACTCAGGTCACAATCTCAGGGTCATGAGACCGAGCCCCAAGCTAGTTGTGGAGCCTGCTGAAGATTCTCTCTCCCCCTCCCTCTCCACTTCCCCCCATCAAAAAAAAATTTTAAAAAGAAAAGGAAAGATGAGGAGAGCCAGAGCAAATGGTTCCTAAAAGATGTTAGACTTTTTAAGAGCACAGGGCTCTGCATGTACATATGAATAAAGAAGGCTGAAAGGGCTTATTTGAGTAAGACCAATCTCTCAAAACAAACTGGCTATAAATTCCACTATCTAAAAGAACTTATCAAACTCAACACCCCCAAAAAACAAAAAATCCAGTCAAGAAATGGGCAGAATATATGAACAGACACTTCTCCAAAGAAGACATACAAATACCCAAGAGACACATGAAAAAATGCTCCACATCACTCAGCAGCCCGGAAATAGAAATCAAAACCATAATGAAATACCACCTCACACCAGTCAGAATGACTAAAATTAACAAGTCAGGAAACATCAGATGTTGGTGAAAACGTAGAGAAAGGGGAACCCATTTACACTGTTGGTGGGAATGCAAACTGATGCAGCCACTTCAGAAAACAGTATGGAGGTTCCTCAAGAAGTTAAAAATAGAACTACCCTATGAGCCAGCAACTGCACTACTAGGTATTTATCCAAAGGACACAAACATAGTGATGCGATGGGGCACCTGCACCCCAATGTTTATAGCAGCAATGTCCATAAGAGCCAAACTATGGAAAGAGCCCAGATGTCCATCAACAGAAGAATGGATGAAGAAGATGTGGTGTGGGGGCGGGTGTGTGTGTGTGTGTGTGTGTGTGTGTGTATACATACACACAACGGAATATTACTCGGCCATCAAAAAGAATGAAATCTTGCCATCTGCAACAATGTGGATGAACTAGAGGGTATTATGCTAACCGAAATAAGTCAGTCAGAGAAAGGCAAATACCGTATGATCTCACTCATATGTGGAATTTAAGAAACAAAACAGATGAACATAGGGGAAGGGAAGGAAAAATAAAATAAGAGGAAAACAGAAAACAGAGAGGGAGGCAAACCATAAGAGACCATTAACCATAGGAAACAAACTGAGGGCTGCTGGAGGGGAGGTAGGTGGGGAGATGGGATAAATAGGTGACAGGCATTAAGGAGGCCACTTGATGTAATGAGCACTGGGGTGTTATATGCAACTGATGAATCACTAAATTTTACCCCTGAAACTAGTAATACACTACATGGTAACTAAATTGAATGTAAATAAAAAAAATTTTTTTTAAAGAATTCATTCTTTTTTATGGTTGAATAGTATTTCATTTATATGGATATAATGCATTTTGTTTATCCATTTATGGACATTTGAACTATTTATACTTAGAAGTATTATGAATAATACTGTTATGAACATTCACATACAAGTCTTTGTGTGTACATATATCTACATTTCTCTTAAGTATATACCTAGGAGGACAACTCAAGTGATGTCTGATAAGCATGTTTAACTTTTTAAGAAACTGCCACTTCCTGCAACTGCTTTTTATATATTGATTTTCTATTCAGCAAAACTATTAATATTTTATCAGCATTCAAAAAATAAACAGAAGAAAAAAATAGATAAATTTATACTTTTTTTCCTTTTTTCATTGAGTCATTATAGATTTTACTGATGATATTGATGGCTTAAGACTAGTAGAATCTCTAAAACCCTGCCCTGCTTATGAGACCTGGGATGGAAATTGTGCCAAAGACGGTTTTAAGTGTTGGGTGAAGTTGGAGCAATGATTCCTCAGCAAATGAAGGCTCCTATTCCTCTCTTCCTTCCTTTTTTCCATCTTTCTCTGGTGATCCAGAGCTCTTACTACTTAGAAATCATCCAGACAATGAAGTGCACCATACAGACGATGTAGTCAAATTTATTGTCATGCAAGAAATATATGTGAAAAGGGGTTATTAAGGACAATGCCAATATCAAAACTGGAGAAGTGGATGACACTGTCAAAATCACAGGAGATAATTTGGTCTTCAGTGTAGCCACAGACACCCATCAAAGTATCTCCTAATCTTTGGGAAGGGAATCTGCGACATTTCCTTTGCGAATTTGATTAAAAACTATCTACTTTCACTGCAGAAACTTATATATACAAAAATTATGCATACAATATTTCAACGGATTTATATAGCCTCTCTAAAACCTGCACACCTCATGTTAAGAAATCACAAACATCCTTTTCGGCTCTAAAGCTCTTTAATTTGGTCCTGAAGAGACCTTGCTCACCAAAAAGATAGTACTTTGTATAGGTGGCAAACAGTGGTTTACAAAATAATTATAACCTCTTCTGTTATCACAAATCATTACAGTGTAATTTTGATAAGTTTCCTAAAGTGTGGCAAAGAGTTAAGGCTTTGAAGCCAGACAAAACTACTTTAGATTTCTACCATAACTGCTTATTGACTGAGGACTTAGGGAAGTCACTTTATATAGATGAGTTCCAATTTCTTCCAGTTGCAAATATTGATAGATATAATGTATAATGTATACAATGACATGACAGCAGCATATACTACTCAGTAAATTGAAATTGCTACTATTATGACTATTACTGTTTTAGTAAATGTATAGCCAATTTGCACAATTAAAATTCTTTTTTTTTTTTTTTTTTTTTTAAAGATTTTATTTATTTGAGAGCGAGAATGAGAGACAGCATGAGAGGGAGGAGGGTCAGAGGGAGAAGCAGACTCCCTGCCGAGCAGGGAGCCCGATGCGGGACTCGATCCCGGGACTCCAGGATCATGACCTGAGCCGAAGGCAGTCGCTTAACCAACTGAGCCACCCAGGCGCCCCACAATTAAAATTCTAAGGACAAGTCATCAATCAGTGACAGTTTTGGGGATTGAATGGCAGACTTACAAGCCTCTTTCCAATAACATTTTTACCTATGAATTAAGCTGTGTTAAAGAAATAAAACATTGGAAAGAAGACAGATCATGTGCACACCAAAACAGTTAACAGAATCACAGGTTCCTCCCACCTCTAGTTAGGTTAAAATGTTGGAAATAAATAAATACATTAGGAAATAGTTTGTAAGAAATTAAGGAGGTAATTCCACTATTTAACTGTTACTATTTTATTCAAATTTTATACTTTTTAATGAGGCATTCAGAAAAACATAATAGAAAAAAGGACAACTTAAAAAACAACTACACTGGGCACAGGACCCACAACTAACAGTAAATGGGCATAAGGGGTCTTACGGAGATGAGTGTTCTAAAACTGGGAAACACTTCCACAATGGCAAAGTAGGGACCTCTGAAAATCTGCTACTCCATTCAAGTATTGTTAAATACATTAAGTATTTAAGTTAAAAATTGCCAAAATCAACTTTATAATTCTGAAAATTAATGAAAGGCTTGCAACAATCCAAGAAGAGTTTTAAAAAATTAAAAGATAGGAACTTTCACTAAGAAAGATAATCTTTATGGCATGTGAACCTGCCCTTCCCATTCACTCTACTGAAACCTTAAAATCCAACAGCCTACCACAAATGGCACTGATCTATTCACCAGCCTCATCTTATTTGATCATATCTTTTTTTTTTTTTCTTTTCTTTCTCAAATACACAACCTAACCCTACACCTAAAGGAGCCTGAGAAAGAACAGCAAATAAAGCCGAAACCCAGCAGGAGAAGAGAAGTAATAAAGATCAGAGCAGAAATCAATGAAATAGAAACCAAAAGAACAGCAGAACAGATCAACGAAACTAGGAACTGGTTCTTTGAAAGAATTAAGAAGATTGATAAACCCCTGGCTAGATTTACCAAAAAAAAAAGAGAAAGGACCCAAATAAATAAAATCATGAACGAAAGGGGAGAGATCACAACCAACACCAAAGAAATACAAACAATTATAAGAACATATTATGAGCAACTAAATGCCAGCAGATTAGATAATCTGGAAGAAATGGATGCATTCCTAGAGATGTATCAACTACCAAAACTGAACCAGGAAGAAATAGAAAACCTGAACAGACCCATAACCACTAAGGAAATTGAAGCAGTAATCAAAAATCTCCCAAAAAACAGGAGCCCAGGGCCAGATGGCTTCCCAGGGGAATTTTACCAAACATTTCAAGAAGAATTAATACCTATTCTTCTGAAAGTGTTCCAAAAAATAGAAATGGAAGAACTTCCAAACTCGTTTTATGAGGCCAGCATTACCCTGATCTCAAAATCAGACAAAGACCCCATCAAAAAAGGAGAACTACAGACCAATATCCCTGATAAACATGGATGCAAAAATTCTCACTAAAATCCTAGACAACAGGATCCAACAGTACAGTAAAAGGACATTCACCACGACCAAGCGGGATTTATTCCTGGGCTGCAAGGCTGCTTCAACATCCGCAAATCAATCAATGTGATACAATACTTTAATTAAAAAAAAAAGAACAAGAACTATATGATCCTCTCAATAGATGCAGAATACAGCATCCTTTCTTGATTAAAACTCTTCAGAGTGTAGGAATAGAGGGTACATACCTCAATATCATAAAAGCCATCTATGAAAAACCCACAGCAAATATCATTCTCAATGGGGAAAAACTGAGAGCTTTTCCCCTAAGGTCAGGAACATGGCAGGGATGTCCACTATCACCACAGCTATTCAACATAGTATTAGAAGTCCTAGCCACAGCAATCAGACAACAAAAAGAAATAAAAGGCATCCGAATCGGCAAAGAAGTCAAACTCTCACTCTTTGCAGGTGGTATGATACTTTGTGTGGAATACCCAAAAGACTCCACCCCAAAACTGCTAGAACTCATACAGGAATTCAGGAAAGTGGCAGGATATAAAATCAATGCACAGAAATCAGTGGCATTCCTATACACCAACAAGACAGAAGAAAGAGAAATTAAGGAGTCAATCCCATTTACAATTGCACCCAAAACCGTGAGATACCTAGGAATAAACCTAACCAAAGAGGCAAAGGATCTGTACTCGGAAAACTATAAAATACTCATGAAAGAAATTGAGGAAGACACGAAGAAATGGAAAAACGTTCCATGCTCATGGATTGGAAGAACAAATATTGTGAAGATGTCAATGCTACCTAGAGCAATCTATACATTTAATGCAATCCCTATCAAAATACTTTTTTCAAAGAAATGGTACAAATAATCCTAAAATTTGTATGGAACCAGAAAAGACGCCGAATAGGCAGAGGAATGTTTAAAATGAAAAGCAAAGGTGGTGGCATCACAATTCCGGACTTCAAGCTCTATTACAAAGCTGTCATCATCAAGACAGTATGGTACTGGCACAAAAACAGACACATAGATCAATGGAACAGAATAGAGAGCCCAGAAATGGACCCTCAACTCTATGGTCAACTCATCTTCGACAAAGCAGGAAAGAATGTCCAATGGAAAAAAGACAGTCTCTTCAACAAATAGTGTTGGGAAAATTGGACAGCCACATGCAGAAGAATGAACTGGACCATTTTCTTACACCACACACAAAAATAGACTCAAAATGGATGAAAGACCTAAATGTGAGACAGGAATCCATCAAAATCCTAGAGGAGAAACAGGCAGCAACCTCTTCGAGAGCCACAGCAACTTTTTCCTAGAAACATCACCAAAGGCAAGGGAAGCAAGAGCAAAAATGAACTACTGGGACTTCATCAAGATAAAAACCTTTTGCACAGCAAAGGAAACAGTCAACAAAACCAAAAGACAACCGACAGAATGGGAGAAGATAGTTGCAAATGACATATTAGATAAAGGGCTAGTATCCAAATCTATGAAGAAATTATCAAACTCAACACCCAAAGAACAAATGATCCAATCAAGAAATGGGCAGAAGACATGAACAGACATTTTTCCAAAGAAGACATCCAAATGGCCAACAGACACATGAAAAAGTGCTCAACATCGCCAACAGGGAAATCCAAATCAAAACCTCAATGAGATACTACCTCACACCAGTCAGAGTGGCTAAAATTAAGAAGTCAGGAAATGAGAGATGTTGGCGAGGATGCAGAGAAAGGGGAACCCTCCTACACTGTTGGTGGGAATGCAAGCTGGTGCAGCCACTCTGGAAAACAGTATGGAGGTTCCTCAAAAAGTTGAAACTAGAGCTATCCTACGACCCAGCAATTGCACTACTGGGTATTTATCCCAAAGATACAAATGTAGTGATCCGAAGGGGTACGTGCAGCACCCCAATGTTTATCGCAGCAATGTCCACAACAGCCAAACTATGGAAAGAGCCAAGATGTCCATCAACAGATGAATGGATAAAGAAAATGTCGTATATATACACAATGGAATATTATGCAGCCATCATAAAAACGAAATCTTGCCTTTTGCAATGACGTGGATGGAACTAGAGGGTATTATGCTAAGCTAAATAAGTCAATCAATCAGAGAAAGACATGTATCATATGATTTCACTGATATGAGGAATTCTTAATCTCAGGGAAACAAACTGAGGGTTGCTGGAGTGGTGGGGGGTGGGAGGGATGTGGTGGCTGGGTGATAGACATTGGGGAGGGTATGTGCTATGGTGGGCGCTGTGAATTGTGTTAAGACTGTTGAATCACAGATCTGTACCTCTGAAACAAATAAATACATTATATGTTAAAAGAAAAAAGAAAAAAAAGAAGGTAGTAGGAAGGGAAAAATGAAGGGGGGGAATCGGAGTGGGAGATGAACCATGAGAGACTATGGACTCTGAGAAACAAACTGAGGGTTCTAGAGGGGAGGAGGGTGAGAGGATGGGTTAGCCTGGTGATCGGTATTAAAGAGGGCATGTATTGAATGGAGCACTGGGTGTTATACGCAAACAATGAATCATGGAACACTACATCAAAAATTAATGATGTATGGTGATTAACATAATAAAATAAAATTTAAAAAATGATCAAAATGGTAAATTTTATTTTGTGTGTATTTTAGGAAAATAAAGAAATTGAAATAAAAATTAAGATGATAATACTAAACAGGTCTACAGATTCCATATAATGTCCACCAAAAATCTCAACTGACTTTTTGCATAATTAGACAAGCTTATCCTAAAATTCATACTGAAATGCAAAGGACCTTAACAGCCAAAGCAATCCTGGAAAAGAAAAACAAACTTGGAGAACTCACACTTCCCCAATTTCAAAACTTACTAGCACTATGATAATTAATGCTCCTGGCCTAAGGGGAGAGACACAACACAGATCAACCGAATAGAATACAGAATCCCAGAAACAGACTCACATAAAGATGTCCAGTGAATTTTGACAAAGATGCAAAAGCAATTCAATAGAGGAAAAGTAATCTTGTTAACAAGTGATTCTAGACACCCACAGGCCCCCCCCCCAAAAAAAAGGAAAAGAAAAAGAAAAAAAAAAAGACCTTTGATCTAAGCCTCACATCTTACCTAAAAATTAACTCAGAATGGATCATGGACTTAAACAAAAAACTATAAGGCTTTTAGGGGAAGGAAAAAAACAAGATAAAATCTTTGGGATCTAGGCCTAGAAAAAGAATACTAGATTTGACACTGAAAATATGATCCATAAAAGGAAAAACTGGTAAATTGGGCTTTATCAAAATTTAAACTTTTGCTCTATGCAACACCCTACTCAAAGGATGAAGACAAGCTTTAGACTGACAGAAAATATTTGCACACCATATATCTGACAAAGAACTAGTATTTAGAATATATCAAGAACCCTCAAAAACTCAATAGTTAAAAAAAAAAAAAAGATTTAAAATGTGTAAAACACGGGGTGCCTGTCTGGCTCAGTCAATAGAGCATGCAACTCTTGATCTCAGGGTTGTGAATTCAACCCCCACCTTGGGCATGGAGACTACTTAAAAAAAATAAGTAAAATAAAATGCGTAAAAAACATCAAGAGACTTTTCATCAAATATATAAAGATGGCAAATAAATACATGAAAAGATGGTAAGCATCATCACTATTAGGGAAATGTAAATTAAAACCCCAAAGATGTATCATTACACACCTATCAAAATGGCATAAACAAAAGTCATGACACCAAATGCTGGTAAAGATGTAAAGAAACCAGATTCTAAATACACTGCCAATACAAATGTGAAATGGTACAGTCTCTGTGAAAAGTTTGGCAGTTTCTTATAAAACTAAAGTTGTAACTACCATATAACCCAACAATAACACTCCTGACCAATTATCCTAAAGAACTGAAGACTATGTTCACACAAAACCTGTACACGAATATTTACAGCAACTCTATTCATACTAACTTAGATGTCCTTCAACGATGGAATGTTTAAACTGTGGTACAAACATACCATGAAATGCTACTTAGCAATAAGAACAAATAATTTATATATGCAACAACTGCATGAATCCCAAGGGAATTATGCTGATTTTAAAAAGTCAACCCCAAAAGGTTACACATATGATTCCATGTGTATATAGCATTTTGTAAATATTAAAGAAATGGAGAACAGATTAGTTGTTCCTAGTGCCTATGGAGGGAGTAGGGGCAGGAAGGAACTAGGTATCAGGGCATAATAATGGGTCCTTGTGATGATGGTAGTGTTCTGTGTCTTGACTGTATCCAATGTCATATAGTTGGGCTGTGTCACTGTACCACAGTTTTGCAAGATCTTAGCATTAGGAACTGAGTATAGGGTCTACAAGATGTCTCTATATTATTTCTTATAATTCCATCATGGGAATCTATAATTATCTCTAATAAAAAGTTTAATTTTAAGTAATAATGCTATAAAGTATACTTATTGACATGGAAAAGATGTTTATGATATACTGTTAATTTTAAAAGCAGGTTTCAGAACAATATATACAATATAATATAATTCTGGTGTATGTTATATGATTTTGTGACTACAGAAGACATCCTAAATGCTCAGATGTACCTATCACTGGATGAATGGGATTTTAGGTGATTTCAATTTTTTTCATATGCTTGTTTGTATTCTTATTTCTCAATAATATACATGCATGACTTTTCTAATGTCAAAGTGAGGTTACTCTTATTAATTTTTTAAATGTACTTTCTATGAAACATTGACTTAAAAGCAATACTTTGAACATATTGGTTATGCAATATTGACAGTTAAGTTCTATCTGTCTGAAGGAAAAAAATAATACAGGATCTATGGAAGATAAATTAATTTTGAAAGAAATTATTATTTTAATAACTTACATAATAGGCTGTGCTGGCTGGTGGGTGACAGGAGCACTAACATAAGCTGTAGGCTGTACACCCATCATTCCTGAACCATCTTAAAAGAAAACAAACACATTTATTTCAGAGTACACATTTATTAACACTTTATTCCTAAAGAAAAAGTCACATACTGAATGTTACCTAAGGGAAAAATTTCGTATTTTCTTCTCAGGAGTTAGCAAAAAACATTGCAAGAAATCACAAAATAGACATTTCTTAAAGCTAAATAAAAAACAAGTAACTATGAAATACAGCTGAGTTTTAAAATAGGGCATTTTAAGCCAATAAATAAGAGTATTTGAATTAAGTAAAGCTGTGGTTTCTCAACTTATTTATTTTTGCTTACAAAAAAAAATAATTTTCCTGACTGAACCACTAGGAAAAAATGTTTCGCCTATAGATAACTTACAATAAGCAAGACTGGGATCCAAAGTATTCCTGGCCCCATAAAAATAGTATGCATCATCATAAGGAGTCCGATAGTTAGAAGCTAAAGGTGGTAGTAGGGGAGGAGGAGGCAGAGGTGCAATCCTGTATCAAAAGAAAATTGGAAAAATTTTCTATTTCACTGCAATATTTTAAAAGCAAGACATAATTCTTTTGCACAATTTTACTGAAAATCTAATTGCTACTTTAGAAAAGGCCACCATCTTGCTTTGATCTCTCATCAAAAATTAGGATTCAAAAAGTAAAATGTGCTACCAAATTTCAGAATTTAAGTTATAACACTTGTGTAAGACAAAAACTTTGAATAATAATTAATTTCAAGGGCGCCTGGGTGGCTCAGTTGGTTAAGCGACTGCGTTCGGCTCAGGTCATGATCCTGGAGTTCCGGGATCGAGTCCCGCATCGGGCTCCCTGCTCAGCGGGGAGTCTGCTTCTCCCTCTGGCCCTCCCCCTCTCATGTGCTCTCTCTCTCTCTCAAAAAAAAAAAATAAATAAATAAATAAATAAATAAAAATAATTAATTTCGAATTAGTCAGTATATGCCAGTATTGAACAAACATGGTCCCTGTCCCCCAAAAATAATACAGAAATAAACAGGCAATTACAGCATAGCATGTAAGTGAAACAATACAAATAGATAAATGGTGCTGTAGAAATTTGGAACAGGGACATTTAAATCACATAGGGGAAAGGAGGAAAGAAGAAGTAAGGCTTTCTAGGAAAGACAATGCTTCAGCCATGCTGCTGGAGTCACAAAGAGAAGGATAGTGCAGGAAGAAAAGGCAAAGAGGTATAAATGGTTCCATTTGACTGGGGGGAAAGAGTGTATTTTTTTAACTCTAAAATAATTTATTGTTCTTTCAAAGGAAGTCAACCATAATGTGAAAGAGAGGCCATTTATATACCAACAGTAAAGTCTGGACATAATGTTTTGTCTTTCATAAAGTTCTAACTTTCAAAAACCTCTACTTCAGCACTTCATTGCTGATTAGGAAATACCTCTCTATCTGCACCAACGCAATATTTTCCAATAGTAAAAATGGAAAAGGCAAATTCCTTTAAATGACCAGAAAGAGAAAAGGGGGCATCCTAGAGTGTCTTCCCTTTTGAGTGTATCTTAACAGGTTATCCCTTGTTGAATACTTCAAAATAATTTTGAAGAGCTAAGAAGGCATTCAGGTTCTCTCCCGTCATTAATATTTTTCACACTTACTGGTCACTTAGTGTGTCTACTAACCTTACTATCCTCACTGCATAGATACGTCAACAAAGCAGTTGAGAAACTGCTATGAAAGGGAACTGTCAATATCACTGTATCTTAAGTTTGTATAGAGATTTATATAGAATTTGATCTTCACAACAACTCTGTTTAGTGTAGGTAAGGAAAAAAGACTACTATTTCACTTGTACAAATAAGAAAACTGAAGTTTAATAAAGGTGTAGTATTCCCGAAATATAGACAGTGGAGCCAACCATTTTAATCCCTAAACCGATGCGGAGACCATCATACCATGCTCTGTAATTTTGATCCCACCTAGTGTTTTGAGTCAGGAAATCATCAGTAGAAACAAACAAAACATCTAACAAACACAGTACACACAGTGCTACAATTTGTTAGTAGTAAATAAAAGATAAGACCAAGTCCTACTGAAAGAAAGTACAGCACAGAAAATATCGATGTTAAAAAAGAAAACCACCTAATTAAACACACTCCTATGATTAATACATTAATAGTAAGCAAAAAATAAGCTCAGATCCTACTAAGGGAAAAAAGCGCAGCCCAGAAAAATATCAATGTTAACAAGAGAATTTTCTTTATGTATAGTCTAGTACAACATGATGCCTTTTACCTATAAAAATCAAATCCTTACCCTAATACCTAAGTTATAGGTTTTATAATCTCAACACTTTTTATTTCAGGTATGTGAGTTGCATAGCCTGTAAGTAATCGCAGAGAAAGAGTTGAAGGAAACAGAAGTTAAAATAAAGTAATATATACAAAAGAACCACATGAGAAATTTTCTTCTGCTTAAACTGAAAGAAGTAATCAGTGTTTGCCAAGTGGAAATTACAAAATTGAAGAAAATGTAGTTTTTATATGTTAAAAGTTTTTAATAATAGATATTCCAAAATGTAACCTAAAACTAAATACTAAATGTAGTTAGTTATGCATTCTAAAACTATTACAGCATCTTTAAACAATAAAAGAATGTTATAAGGATTTCCCTTGTTTTTATAAGAGAAAAGACCAACAACACAAATTTCAAGAGAAATTCTTTCATAGAAGCTGTTAATCATACAAAAATCTCTGAAGTACAACTTTATCTGCTTCAGCAAATCCTTCTAAACATGAAATATAATGATACCTTACCTAATTCCCAAACACAAAACATCTTAAACAAGCACCTGGGAGGCACCATTTCACCAAGGGTGCATCTGGGTCCACTGTGCAAATCTTCATTTTGAGATGGGATGGAGTGAACTGATGGGATGGGTGGGGCAGATGGGGCAGATAAAGGAGGGAGAGGTGTCTGGAAAGCTACTCTGGGTCTTTCAGGTGGTATCGTCTCTTCAAAATGTCTTGGTGCCACACTAAACTGCTTTATTCTATCAGGCTAAAATAAAGAAAAAAAAATGTTTGTTACATGTAATCATAAATTTAAAGGTAGAAACTTAAAGGTGGAAGGGACCTCAAAAGACTCTCTACCCCAGACTACAAAGAATTTTATAGCTATAAAAGACTTTGAGGATCTAATCCTTATTTTACAAATGGGGTAAATGAGGCTCCCTGAAAGTACATAAATCACCTAAGGTCTCACCATTAATAAATAATCAAACAAAAACTAGAGCCAGATATTAATTCCAAATACAAAACTCTATTATACTATAACACTGTGCTAGTTCTCTATCCAACTGTCATTTCTGACATCAAGTATTCTCTAGAATGGTCAGCAAATGTTTTCTGTAAAGAGCCAGATAGTAAATATATCAGGCTTTGCAGAGCATGCAGTTTCTTCAGAACTACTCAACTCAACCACAGCACTAAAGTAGCCCAAAACAATATGTAAATAATGAGTGAGGATATGCTGCAATAGAACTTTATTTACAAAAATAGGCCATAGGCTATAGTTCCTAACCCCTGTTTTAGAACATCATTTATGTATTCTTTTCTAAAATTTGACATCAAAAGTAAACCCAAAAGTAATGGTCTATTATATTTAATGTTTTTATTTATTTATTCTCATAAACCAACTTGACACTCTAAAGGTTGTTTCATTCAAATATAAATAAGAATGTCCATCAAATACTAATGTAATTATAAATTAAATGTTTAACATACTACCATATTACATTAAAAAGTTCAAGATTTATTTAAAAGAAAGTTTTTGACTGTGAAAACTATTTCAAAGGTATTCACTGATAGAGGAAAATACATTTAGCTTTGGAATTATCCTTTCTTCCCCACCATGTTTAATCCCTTAGGAATGATTTCTCAGGTTAATCTAATAGTTTTATTCTACGAGCAGTCAAAAAGCAAATTAGGAGTGATATTAGTACAGTATTAAACTTCTTTAAATGGACAACCCAAGGATATATATACTCAGCATTGGTAAAAGTGTATTAAAAGTTGCCTATAGTTGAATAATTTTAAGTTGCTCTATTCTTTTCAAGAATGAACTTTTTAATGAAATTAAAGCTTCCTAGTCATCAAAGCCAAAAACTTCCCTTAGCAAATAAATTCAACATATCCCACTACAGAAAAAGCATATTTTGACAAGAGCAATAAATTATTACCTCCTCCTTACTAACTGCAATGATGTGAGTAATTCATTCCACTTAATGAGAATTGCAAAATTAAAAACAAGATTATATCTCTAGTTTTATAGTAAATAAAAATTACTAAAATGCTTAAACATTAGACTCAAAGATTTCAGCTTCTTTAGAAATCATTCTAATATAAGAAGAGTGGTAAGATAAACTCAAGAAAAATACTAACATCTATTGTAAATTAAACTGAGATAACTTTCTCTTGGATAGTGCATGTGAACAAAGTAGAAAGAACTAATTTAAAACAAACTAAAAAAAATGATGCACATATGAAAAAGGAAAAATTATCTTAGAGGAATAAACAAGTAAGAGTTAGGACTTAATGTTTTACGAGAACTGAACTTATTAATACTCAAATTGGTCTACCATTATATTTCCCCCAATACCTTCTATCACCACCTGCCATCACCATTGAGGCTTATTTAAATGAAAGAGTAAACATTAAAAGATGCCAGAAACACTTACCGATTTCTCAGGGTCTCGGACTCCAGAAGCTGCAACACTGAGTTCCATATCTTTTTCTCTGAACAAAATTAAAATTCTGTGTATTAAACAGTTATAGTAAACACTATCAAAATCATAATCATTACTAAAACAAACTTAAACACAGAGTCCATGTAATAACATCTTCAAGTACAAGTAATTCCTTTAACTGACAAAAAAGCCTTAAATAATTCTAAAAACTAAATTTTTGATTTGGTGCAAAGTAAACTAGATTTCACATGTAAATTGACTTACAGTAAGTCTTAAAACCAGTACCTGGAGGACTTCAAAGCCTCAGTAATTCACACAGAATAAATTACAGAAGTAAAACAAAATCTTTACCTTGTGAAAAAAAAATGTTTAGGGTACATGTATGTTTTGTTGAAAAAGGAAGGGTAAAAAAATTAAAAATTAATACCATATTTTTTAAGTTAATTTAAACAGAGTGTTGTTTTTTTTTAATTTTGTTATGTTAGTCACCATACAATACATCATTGGTTTTTGATATAGTGATCCACGATCCATTGTTTTCGTATAACACCCAGGGCTCCATGCAGTACGTGCCCTCCTTAATACCCATCACCCGGCTAACCAATCCCCCCTCCCCCCTCCCCCCCCAGAACCCCCAGTTTGTTTTTCAGAGTCCATAGTCTCTCATGGTTCATCTCTCCCTCCAATTCCCCCCCCCATTTTTCCCTTCCTTCTCCTAATGTCCTCCATGCTATTCCTTATGTTCCACAAATAAGTGAAACCATATGATAATTGACTTTCTCTGCTTGACTTATTTCACTTAGCATAATCTCCTCCAGTCCCATCCATGTTGATGTAAAAGTTGGGTATTCATCTTTTCTGATGGCTGAGTAATATTCCATTGTATATATGGACCACATCTTCTTCATCCATTCATCTGTTGAAGGGCATCTCGGCTCTTTCCACAGTTTGGCTATTGCGGACATTGCTGCTATGAATATTGGGGTGCATGTGGCCCTTCTTTTCACTACATCTGTGTTTTGGGGGTAAATACCCAGTAGTGCAATTGCTGGGTCATAGGGTAGCTCTATTTTTAAATTTTTGAGGAACCTCCACACTGTTTTCCAAAGTGGCTGTACCAACTTGCATTCCCATCAACAGTGTAAGAGGGTTCCCCTTTCTCCACAACCTCTCCAACATTTGTTGTTTCTTTCCCTGTCCATTTTTGCCATTCTAACTGGTGTAAGGTGGTATCTCAGTGTGGTTTTGATTTGGATTTCCCTGATGTCTAATGATGATGAACATTTTTTCATGTGTCTGTTAGCCATTTGTATGTCTTCTTCAGAGAAGTGTCTGTTCATGTCTTCTGCTCATTTTTTGACTTGATTATTTGTTTTTTGGGTGTTGAGTTTGAGAAGTTCTTTATAGATTTTGGATACCAGCCCTTTATCTGTAGTGTCATTTGCAAATATCTTCTCCCGTTCTGTGGGTTGCCTCTTTGTTTTGTTGACTGTTTCCTTTGCTGTGCAGAAGCTTTTTATCTTGATGAAGTCCCAAAAGTTCATTTTTGCTTTCGTTTCACTAGCTTTTGGAGATGTATCTTGAAAGAAGTTGCTGTGGCCGATGTCAAAGAGGTTACTGCCTATGTTCTCCTCTAGGATTTTAATGGATTCCTGTCTCACATTGAGGTCTTTCATCCACTTTGAGGTTATCTTTGTGAGTGGTGTTAGAGAATGGTCGAGTTTCATTCTTCTGCATGTGGCTGTCCAATTTTCCCAGCACCATTTATTGAAGAGACTCTTTTTTCCATTGCATGTTTTTTCCTGCTTTGTCAAAGATTATTTGACCATAGAGTTGAGGGTCCATATCCGGGCTCTCTATTCTGTTCCATTGGTCTATATGTCTGTTTTTGTGCCAGTACCATGCTGTCTTGGTGATCACAGCTTTGTAACATAGCTTGAAATCAGGCAACATGATGCCCCCAGCTTTGTTTTTCTTTTTCAACATTTCCTTGGTGATTCGGGGTCTTTTCTGATTCCATACAAATTTTAGGATTTACTTAAACAGAGTTTTTAAGAAAATGATGTTACCAAAAAAATAAAAATGATGTTAAAAATGACTAATATAAGACAATGGATACTGGCTTTCTCTAACATAGAGGAAAAAAGGCAAAACTAAAAGTTAATAGTAGGCCTCAAATTCTCTAGAAACAAGATATCTATTCCTAATTGTAAACTATAATTACTATTTCACAAGTATTTCTATAAGAAAGATTATAAACACTGAGAGTCGTACATAATATAAATATCTGTGATTTATCATGATTATTTTTTATATTGCATTTATGGGTGTGCTTATCATTTCACATTGTTGTAAGACAAAATACTTCTATTTCATATTTGGTACTACTTATGAGGTAATACAGTGGTGATGTAGATAACATTAAATGCTACTCTAAATCAAAAACTGAAGAAATTATTGAAGGTATATAAAAGGCCTGTTAGAGAATATACACAGAGTCTCATTTATTACCTACACGACACAATAAATGAACACTCATATAGTATTTGTTTTATTACCCTAGCTGATATACAATATAGAGGCTGAAATAAAAGTGACTTACAAACACATAATCATCTTAGGAAAAATATCCCCTTATTTTACTATGTAATTGTTATCACCATGTCATTTTACACAAAAGCATTTCTTTAAAGATTTTATTTATTTATTTACTTATTTATTTTAGAGAGAGGGAGAAAGAGCACATGCGAGCAGGGGGGCAGGGGCGGGAGGAGAGAGAACCTCAAAAGGCCTCCGCGGGGCTAACACATGACCCAAGATCACAACCAGAACTGAAATCAAGAGTCGGATGCCCAAATGACTGAGTCACCCAGGCACCCTACACAAATGCATTTTAAGTTCAAAACATCTTTTTTAAATGCAAACCTTTCATTACCGTCTCTTGTTCTTCTGTTGTTCAGCCATTTGTTCCAACAGTTCTAGTCTATATTTCTCTTTCCTTTTCTGAATAAGTTCTCGATCTTCACGTCCTAGAAAGAGGTAAGGAAAAAAACGGTTTTAACTCTTAAGCAACATCTGCAACTGGAAACTCGAATTTTTAAAAACCTCCATTTTTAGTTATATCAAAGAGTAATTAACTGCATATGCAGAAAATATAAAAGGTAAAATTGTATATTACCTCTTCAATTAATTTCATAATTTATGAATATCTTCTATTTGTCAATCACAAGACCCATTACGCTTTCCCAAATCTCTAAACTTAGTCAAAAACCTTAAATAATACTCTAGGGGTGCTTGTGTGGCTCAGTCAGTTAAGCGTCTGACTCTTGATTTCAGCTCAGGTCATGACCTCAGGGTCGTGGGATCCAGCCCTGCATGGGGCTCCACACTGAGCGTGGAGCCTGCTTGGGATTCCCTCTGCCCCTCCCCACCTCCTGCATGCACACTCGCTCTGTCTCTAAAAAAATTTTAAAATTAAAAAAAATTTTTTAAAAAGAGAATACTCTAATAATCCCCATCCCCATTTTTCTAATAATTGGGATAATATCACCACTAATAACTCCTACAAGTCCCTTAAATTTAACAACTGTGTCCAAAATGAACATTTCAAAAGCAATTGCTCTTCTTGTTTTCTGTTAACTCAAGCCTCAAAACCTCATATAACTTTAAATGCTCCTTATCTCTTATTCACTTCATATGCAGATTCTCTTTCTAGTCTCACCACCTTTAACCTTGAATAGGACCTGTCTACATTTCACCTATATTGCAGCAATAACCTCCTAATCAGTCTCCCTATTCCCCCTCTCTGCTCCAATACACCCAGCATACTTAATGTACGATTAACTGTCTTAAAACACAACACTAATTATCCTTGCACCCTGCCCAAAGAACTTCAGTGGTTACCTCAGTTCTATAGAAAAAAATATAAACCTCTCACCTGGGTATCATGCAAAAACCGAGTTGTGCAAACAGTTTAGATCCACATTAGATCATTATTACTGCCCTTTTTTTTTTAACTTACAGGTGATTTAGTGATTACTGTGATTTTTTTTTTAGACTACAGTTGACAATGCTACATTAGTTCCAGGTGTACAACACTGATTCAACAAGTCTTCACATTATGCTATGCTCACCAGGAGGGTAGCTATCATCTGTAACCATATAATGTTTTTATAGCTTCATTGACTACATTCCTTATACTGTGCTTTTTATTCCCATGACTTATTCATTCCATACCTGAAAGTCTGTATCTCCCACTGCCCTTCATCCCTTTTGCCCATCCTCCCACCCTGCTCCCCTCTTTATATTTATAGGTCTGATTCCACATTTTTGTTTATTCATTTGTTTTTTTAGATTCCACATACTAGTGAAATCATATGGTAGTCATCTTTCTCTGACTTATTTCACTTAAGCTTGATACCATCTAGGTCCATCCATGTTGTTGCAAATGGCACACTCATCCTTTTTATGGCTGTGTAATATTCCATTATCTGTATATTCCACTTCTTCATTATCCATTTGTCAACTGATGGACACTTAAGTTGCTTCCATATCTTGGCTATTGTAAATAATACTGCAGTAAACATAGGGGTACATATATCTTTTTAAATTAGTGTTTTCATTTTCTAAAGATTTTTTATTTATTTATTTGACAGAGAGAGACACAGCGAGAGAGGGAACACAAGCAGGGGGAGTGGGAGAGGGAGAAGCAGGCTTCCCGCTGAGCAGGGAGCCCGACGTGGGGCTCGATCCCAGGACTCTGGGATCATGACCTGAGCCGAAGGCAGACGCTTAACGACTGAGCCACCCAGGCGCCCCAGTGTTTTCATTTTCTAGGGGTAAATACCCACTAGTGGAATTATTGGATCATATGGTCATTTCTATTTTTAATTTCTTGAGGAATCTCCATACTGTTTTCCACAGTGGCTATACCAATTTGCATTCCCACCAACAGTATTTGAGAGTTCTTTTTTCTCTATATCCTCACTGATATGTTATTTCTTTTCTTTTTTCATTTTAGACATCTGACGAGTATAAGATCTCATTATAGTTTTGATTTGTATTGTATTTGATTTGTATTTCTGTATTTTGTATTTCTGATTAGTGATATCGAGCATCTTTTCATGTGTCTGTTGGTCATCTGTATGTCTTCTTCGGAAAAAATATCTATTCAGGTCCTCTGCCCATTTTTAATCTTTTTTTTGGGGGGGGGGTTGAGTTGTATAGGTACTTTATATATTGTGGATTTTAACCACTTATTGGACATATCATTTGCAAATATCTTCTATTCAGTAGGTTGCCTTTTCATTTTGTGGATGGTTTCCTTTGCTGTGCAAAAGTTTTTATTTTGGTGTAGTTCCAACAGTTTATTTTTGCTTTTGTTTCCCTTGGCTTAGGACACATTTCTAGAAAGATGTTGCTACATTTAATGTCGGAGAAAGTACTGCTTGTGTTCTCTTCTAGGATTTTTATGGTTTCAGGTCTTACACTCAAGTCTTTAATCCATTTTGAGTTTATTTTTGTGTATGGTGTAAGAAAGTGGTCCAGTTCCATTCTTTTACATGTAGCTGTCCAGTTTTCCTAGCACCATTTATTAAAGAGATTGTCTTAAAAAAGTAAAAATAAAAAATAAACTGTCTTTTCCCATTGTATGTTCTTGCCTTGTCATAGATTAATTGACTATATAAGTGTGGGTTTATTTCTGGGCTCTTTATTCTGTTCCATTGATTTCTGTGTCCATTTTTATGCCAGTACCACACTATTTTGATTACTACAGCTTTGTGGGCCTATCTTGAAAGTTGGAATTGTGATACCTCCAGTGTTTTCTTTCTCAAAATTTCTTTGGCTATTCTGGGTCTTTTGTAGTTCACTACAATTTTTAGTATTATTTTTTCTGGTTTTGTAAAAAATTCTATTAATATTTTGCTGGAATTGCACTGAATCTGTAGATTGCTGTGGGTAGTATGGACATTTTAATAATACTAATTCTTCTACTGGTGCCTGGGTGGTTCAGTCAGCTGAGCATCCAACTCTTGGTTTCAGCTCAGGGTTGTGGGATCAAGTCCCACATGGGGCTTCACACTCAGTGCAGAGTCTGCTTGAAATTCTTTTCCTCTTCCTCTCCTCCCCCTCAGCCCCTCTACGTGCCTGCACACTTGTGCGTACTCTCTCTCTCTCTCCCCACCCATGCCGTGTCTAAAATAAATAAATAAAATCTTTTAAGAAAAATACTAATTCTTTAATCCATGAGCATGGAGTATCTTTCCATTTGTTTGTGTCCCCCTCAATTTCTTTCATCAATGTTATCATTGTATATCTTAATGAGACAAAATAACCTCCTAATCTAGATATGCATCATCTGAACACCACACAATCACTGGATATCAAAAATGCAACTGAACCAGCAATTTCTCTACTACCTTAATCATTAGTCTCCCTACCATCAGTGAACACAGAGCATCTAAGTGTGCCCATTAAGCATAGATGTCAACAACAGTGAAGCTCTCATAGGAGTAACATGAATTACATTAAGCTTAATAATGTTTTATGTCAAAGTAGACTGATCCATTCTGTTTCTGATCATGACGGAGTAATAAACATAGAATTTAACCTCCCACCATAAAAAGAAAATAATAAAAGTAGGCAAAATATGAAATAAGTGTTTTTCAGACACTGGACAACAGGTAGCACAGGACTATAATAACTGAGAGTAGGAAAATTAATGAGGTAAGCCCTTTTAAGCACTGCCACTTCTGCCTGAATGCAATTTCCAGACCATGGGTACAGGGAAGGAGAACCAAACAAAGCCAGGAAACTAAGCAAATCAGATAAAGATCAGAATTCAGGAAGGTTAAAATGTCTGGAAGTTTAGGGCAAAGATTCAAAAAGAAGCATAAAAAGAGCTTCAGGAAAAAAAAAAAAGAGAGAGAGAGAGAGCTTCAGGGGCACCTAGGTGGCTCAGTCGGTTAAGCGTCTGACTCTTGATCTCAGGGTCATGAGTTCAAGCCCCACGTTTGGCTCCACTCTGGGCATGGAGCCTACTTAAAAAAAAAAAAAAAAAATCTGGGGCGGGGACCCTTCAGACTTTACTGTGCACTGTCTATAAATGGGCAGGATAAAATTCCATTAGGCTGGACAAAAAGCTATAGAGAACACAAACTGAAAAATTCTCGGACATCCTCAAAATAGAGAGAAATTCCAGCTTCAGCCAGCTGTAGGAGTTCTCAGTGGTCTCCTAGGGTATTCAAGGAAGACACCCCCAGAAAGGTCATTTGATACTAATAGGGCTGGACTGTCCCTATGAAGAAGGCTACTCTAAGATGTCCCTAGCAAAGCTTAAAATAAAAAAAGATTAGTTCTTAAGTATCAGAAAAATGTGACTGTGGTAGGCAAAATTCTAAGACAGACCCCATGTTCCCTGCCTTCTGGTGCTGATTCCCAGTATACACCTCTCCCCTTGGGTAAAGGCAGGACCTATGACTTGCTTCCAGCCAACAGAATATGGCAAAGGTGAAAGGAATTTGCTGATGTGATTAAGGTACCAATTCCAGATCAAAATTCAAGTCTGAATTAATCAAAAGGGAGATTATCTTGGGTGGGCCTGATATAATCAGGCAAAAGCCCTCCCTGAGTTTAAAGATTCTCCCTACTGGCATAATAAAGTTAGCAGCCATGGTAAGGAAGCCCACGTGGCAAGAAACAATGGATGGCCTCTAAGAACTGTGTGCAGTCTCCACTTAACATCCAGTAAGAAACCAGGGCCCTTAGTAATACAGCCACTAGTTATTGAATTCTGCCAATAATGTGAATGGGCTTAGAGGTAGATTCTACCCCAGTCAAGATTCAAATAAAAACAGCCTGACTGACACCTTGAGGTCTCAGTTCAAGCCTCATGCTGGGCATGGAGTTCACTTTAAAAAAATCAACTGGATTTAATAAAACTTAAAAATACAGAAGTATATTTTTAAAAAATAGATTGATTGATTGATTGATTGATTTGAGAGGGAGAGGGAGACTCTCAAACAGGGGGAGGGGGAGGGGTTGAGGGAGAGGAAGAGAGAGAATCCACAAGGAGAACTCCCCAGCTGAGCGTGGAGCCTGACACAGGGCTTGATCCCAGCACTCTGAGATCATGACCTGAACCAAAACCAAGAGTTAGCCATTCAACTGACTGAGCCACCCAGGTCCGCCCCCTACCTTTTTTTTTTAAGATTTATTTTTTAAAAATAGGAACATATTGAGGAAGAAGTAGAAGCTGATATTAAAAAAACGGGGAGTTTTGGGGCGCCTGGGTGGCTCAGTCGTTAAGCGTCTGCCTTCGGCTCAGGTCATGATCCCAGGGTCCTGGGATCGAGCCCCGCATCGGGCTCTCTGCTCAGCCGGAAGCCTGCTTCTCCCTCTCCCACTCCCCCTGCTTGTGCTCTCTCTCTCACTATGTCTCTCTCTGTCAAATAAATAAATAAAATCTTAAAAAAATAAAAAAATAAAAATAAAAAAACGGGGAGTTCTGCTTCTACTTAGCAGACAGCTACAACAAAATACTGCTCAAACCCTACAATGGAGAAAAAGCTCATCATCTATAAAACTGTAACTTTTAAAAAGTCCATCAGAGTTGAGGTTATAAGCAACCAGATAAAGTGAATTCCAAAGGTTATAAAAACCAATCCAAAGAGAGATGGGATAATCCAAATTGTTTTACCTTTCCTAGAGTATGGAGAAGTAGGTGGCTGCCTTAAAAGGAGGTAGGAATAGCTGCAATGTTGTTGAATTCTTAAAGGCTTTCGGTGGGCTAGAGTAACAACGTAGATTCTCCGGAAAACCCAGACACAAGAGGAATTTACACTCACTTCTCCACCTCCATCAGATGTTTATGGTAGAAATTGGAGATAGGACAACACGAGACAAAGGGACCATTCTGAGGCCAAATAATACTGCATGCCTTCCAGATCCTTCTTTCATACAAAACAATGGCCATAATCTACTGGTTGAAGAGCAGAAAACCTGCTGGACCCAGCATTCTGCACTTATATAAGGTGAGGTCCTGTTACTGTTAGGGGAAGGGCAAGAAATTCTCACACAAGACCCTCCACAAACGTAAAGGAAGAGTTTGGCTACCATTCTGGGAAGCATCAGGAACACTGAAAGAGACTCATTTCTGAGAACCAGATGCACAGGATCAGCTTTGCACCAAAGAAAAAGCAACAGCAATCACTCTGTCAGAGTCAAGCAGGTCCTGCTGAAAACTGAAGAGGTGCAGTCACACTAAGAAAATCCCTCCAGCACTCCAGGCCCCACACTAAGAACAAGGTAGTCAGAGAATTTAAAACTTATTTCAAAGCAAGTGGTAGAAGAGTTGAAAATCATTAAATATGCACAAGACATGAACATCACTACCAACCAACTGATCTACTTGACATTTATAAACCACTACATTCAACAACCATACAATACACATTCTTTCAATTACAAGCTAAAAATTCACCAAGATAAACTATATTCTGAGCCATTAAATATATTTTTTAAATTCAAATTTGAAATAATTGAAATTATACAAACTTTTTTCAGACCATAAGGGAATTAAACTAGCAGTCAGTAATAAAAAGACAGGAGGAAAATCCCCAAATACTTGAAAATTTAAAAGCGTACTTCTAAATAATCCATGATTCTTTTATAAACCCCACAATATATTGTTATTTTTGCTCTAAGTAGTCATTGTCTTAATTTTTAAAATAAAGCAAAAGGCTCCAAATTAGGTCCTTGGGGCAAAATTATAGGAAGACAAATTTCAGTTCAATTGAAATAAGAATTTTATAACAATCCGATAATGCTACCTCTGGAGCTCCCTATGGGTCCATACACATACTGGCTGGGGAAAAAAAAAAACCCATGAGATAAATCACTGGATTAAATGACTTTAAATGGCTTGTTCCAAGCATCAGAGTCTATTATCTCACCAAATATTCATCCATAATTCCTGGATTGCAGTAATGGTAAGTTTATGCCATTCAAGCTTAAAATGTTAGGGTAGAGTAATCCATTTATTGATAAAATTATTTGTCAGGGGACTCTGAACAAAGAAAGCCATTTCTCCAATTTTTCATGTTTAACAAGATACATCATAAGAATGAAGCCCTTACTCTGACTTACTGATAGGTTAAACTGGTAAATTCTCACTTAAAGACATTACATTAGAATAAAACTCTAGGGGCGTCTGGGTGACTTGGTTGAGCAGCTGACTCTTGATTTTGGCTCAGGTCATGATCTTGGAATCGAGTCCCACATCAGGCTCTGATCATGTTCTCTCCCTGTCTCTCAATAAATAAATCTTAAAAAAAAATAAATAAAACTCTAGTTGCTATGTCCTATTTTCTCATAATAGCCATTTCAAGGAAACAAAGATCTGAAAATATCATGCAATTAAATATCTCTAAGCCAAGATTTAAAATTACTGACTGCTTTCAGGTTGAATGAATCTAAACTTTTATCCAATTTCCTCACATACTTCACCTGAAACCTAATTTCAGGTCATTTTGTCCTAATAGTTTTTACACAGAAAACAGACCACTTTTCTATTTAAAGTTATACATAGGAAATAAGTAAGGCTCTCTCTTCACACTGTTTCTGAAATTATGACAAGTAGCAAATCAACATTCTTATATTAACCAGCGACTTCCATTTCTGATAAAATAAATAGAGAATCTGGATTATGATCATGATTTGAACAAAACACCTTCTCAGAAACTACCTGGAAAAAACACAGGAAGGATGTTTACCAAGGGATAAAAAGGTTTAGTTCAGGGAAAATAAACTTAAAATGTAAGGCAGTTCTATACTAGCTAAAGAAGAAAAAGAAGAAGAATGAAGAAAAACTATTGCATATTAAAACGGAATATAAGAAATAGTCACACTACAACAAAGTTACTGAAATTAATATTGCATTTATCATCCATAGAAAGCTCATCACTAAATAAAGTTATTCCACTTTAAAATTATAATCGGAGCTATACAATACATTAAATGTTAGCATAGAGTCTATCACAAAGTAAGCACTAGATAAGTTTTCTATTATTAGTTACAGTAGTATTAATGACAACACTGACTTCTCACTAAAGACCTTTTCTACAACAGTCTGCAAAAGTTTAATCAACTGAAAGTTTTGTACATACCAAAGAGCATTCCTGCAAAAGGACTACAGATCTCTCGGTTAGATTTGGATGGTTCATTGTCTCGAGCACTAAAACAAAAAACAAAAAGAATTAGAACCCAAATGATTTTCAGGTAACAAAAATTTAGAGTAAATTGAAGGTATGAGTTATGGGCCTTTCAATGTACTATGGACACTATTTTTAAAGTTGGAGTAAAATCATAGCATTTTTTCTCTTTATACAGTGGGACCTCGATGTATTCACGCTCTATAAATATATAACCTTTTTCTTCAGCTTGCATCAATGGCTCTATAGAGTCCCAATAAACCCTTTTTTCATAAGAACAGTTAATCCAGTTAGGAAAAAGAATATTAATACACATAAATCCTAAAAAAAGAAGAGAAAGGAGATACCCATTCACACATTTGAAAAAGATCATCTCTTAAAAACTCCTTCCTTAAAATATAGAAATAAGGGGGGGAAAAAAAAAAGACAACTCCCTCAAAGGAAACCTAATCAGACCCAACAGCAAATTATCTTATCTCAAGCACTTCTATATATTACTTTACTTCAGAGAAAATAGACACCTTTCCTGACATATGACATTATTATCTTCAATATACACTATAGATTCGGAACTGTTTATTCTTCTGTACAATATAAGAAAGCCACCAAAATGATAAAAACTATCAACAGAAAGAGAACATGAACATAAAGTACATACAATTTGTTCTTTTCATCATGACAGAATTATTATGAGTACTAATTCTACAAAGTAAGCATAAAAGTTACCTACTCAATAAGCTGAAAATAAAATTTTTTTTTTCAAAGGAAAACTCACATTGCAGGAACATTTTCAATTTATTTCCACTTAAGTTATATCACTCCCGTAACTCTATTTTATTGATTTTTAGTCCATTAAACTACATGCTTATTTCTCCTTTCATTATTTCAAACAAATTTATATACACTTTACAATTATAGGGATTATTTGGAACACCTTGGCACACTTATAATCAAAACTTACTGTTCAAAAGAATGCTGTCAAGTACTATAAATTCTCGTTTAACACCATTCTCTCCCTCCTCCTTTTTTCCCTTTAATTCTTTTCTTATTAAATAAGGAGAGCTGTTAACATACTATAACTTTTTACTTATTCAGTAAGCCAGTTTTAGTAGGTACTGTTTCACAGTGTAAGGACTGAAGGGCAGAATTTATATTACATACTATACCTTTTCTTTCCAGCAGATGAAATGCGTATGTTTGACTGTTCTGTGACATCACCACCTTGCTCCATAGGAGGTACATCCCCTCGTCTGTTCCCGTACATCCTTAAAAACACATTAGCTTATAGAGCTTGTTCCACATACAGTGGACCTTCTTATATCTCTTTGGTGTTTTTACATTTGATATTAGAAATGTTAAAGGGAACAAAGAGTTATAATGAAGTTTTACTGCAAACACATTCAAAAATTAATTTGAAGGAGATTTAATTCAAGTATGATTTGCTGGTTAATAAGAGAAACTGAGAGTTTAGATTCAATAGTCTTTAAAACAAAAGGTTATAAATTATTTCAATATAACTTCTAGAAAATTTTAATTTCAAAACTCTGCATATACTAAGACTTTATCATTCATTTAATTCAAAGAATTAATTAGTACCTTCTACATGCCAAGTACTATTTTTCCTAGGCACTGGGTATATGAACATGGTCCTTGCCCTCATGAAGATTACTGACAAATTTCACAATGAGATCTCTTTTTTAAACAAAATTCATAGATTCTGGAAATTATTTCACTGCATATGCAAACCTTTTTAACTTAAAAATATAGCAGCTGTCTTACCAGTAAATTAAACCAAATGCGGCAAGGCACAACATTTGCTAACACTGTAAATCACATGAAAGAATAAATATTAGCAACAGGTGAATGGAAAACACTATAAACAAATAATCTAATACACTGGTAAAAATGATCACTTTACTCACAAGGTCATGGACAACAAAAAAGAAAGATCAGAATGTTTGTTGTTTTTTTTTCCTTAAAAATCCTTATCAGAAAATAATCTTAAAATTTTTTCAATTAATCTTTTTTTTTTTCCACTTGGCAAACATTGATTTCTTTAGCATAATTCCTCATACCAGAGAAACCAACATGACTTTTCACACCAACATTTATCAGCATCCATGAAAATCAGCATTTCACAAGTCATATTTTTTCATGTGGCTGTTAAAAAATTATATTTTCTCTCAAAAGGACTATTAGAAATATGGCTGTTAAAGTATTATTCAATATTGTAGGTGAATTTCATTTTCACATTATGAAAAATGGCAATTTTTAGAAGAAAAACTTCTCATTCTCCACAGAGCTAGCACAGAAGTCTTTCCTCATTTATGTCCATCACACAAGCCACTGTCAATATTATCTGTGGAGAAAAGACTATCCAGAATTGTAACCTTCATCATATCTGACCTGGCACGACACATAAAATAGCTTCGATTTTTTATCCATATCTAGAACAACAGAACCCTCCACAAGCCCTTTCAAAAAGGAATGTCAACTTATTTCAATTTATCAAAACACAGCTGGTTTTGTATCTAAAACCTATGTGCTCAAATCTCTGTTTTAAACTGACACATCAGCTTAGTGTCTCTCATTCCCTATTTCTACCACTTAAAGAACTGGTAAATATAAACTTAAATTCAAATTTGTAATTAATAATGCCAAGCAACCAGATTTAGTTATACTTGTCTATATTCAATATGCATGAGCAGGGAAGAGTTAACAGCACAGGCCTAAAATTACCTATCCTTAGAAATACCTATTTGGAAGGCTGGCCCTTGGCTGGCACCTGGGAACATAGATTTTTTTTGCGGGGTGGGGGGGGGGGTCCCTACCATTCCCAGGACTGATAAAGAGTGGCTCACTGTACCTAAACTGTTTATACAAACAATATAGTTTTTGCTGAACATCTGCTTTCCTTCAAGAAGTTCAGAATTTTCATATATCCTCAAAAAAGGGTGCCTATGTGACCAGCCCCCAATAAAAACACTGGGCACTGACTCTCTAATGACCTTTCCTGGTAGACATTTCACCCATGTTGTCACAATTCAATGCAGGAGGAATTAAGCATGTCCTGTGTGACTCCCCTAGGACAGAACTCTTGGAAACCTGTGTCAGCTTGCCTTCAGACTTTGTCCAAGCCCCTTTTTCCTTTGCTGATTTTACTTTGTATCCTTTCACTGTAATGAATCATACCCAGGAATATAACTATATATACAGGAAGTCTTGTGAGTCCTCCTGATGAATCACCAAACCTGGGGGTGGTCTCCTATGACCCAACAGACAAAAGTAAATGTGTTGATGTGGTAAAGTGGTGCCTCAACAAATCAAAGTTTTCAAATACGGAGAAACTTAAAGTTACATTTAAATTAAAGTTATATTTTTAAAAACATATCTTGTGATTAAACCAGAATTAAAGGCTACTTATTATATACAAAAATTCTTTCTAAAATTTATCCAAGAGTTTGTGACTTTCTGCATTTTCAGTTAAGTTCTCTAAAAGCAAACATTTAGACTTGCAATTCTAGCTTATCTTTATGCAGTTGTACCCAAAGTATGCTATATCCAAAGCATCTGTATTAAAAAATGTTTTATAGGTTCTTCAGTATATAAAGCTGTTGTAATAAAGTAAGCACCATAAACACAAAAGGTCATTTTCAAAGTCCATTCTAAATTAAAGAAATTTAAGAAATTATTATGTGTAAAGTCAAGGTCTCATTGCTAAATTCTATAGTCAAATCACAAAGATTTCCTAATGAACCCCTCATAGGGAATATAGCTTCAGGTATACCCTTTCACTAAAGGAAAAAAAAATTCATTAACAAAACTATAAAAGTCCCCTCTTGTCACTGATAAAAATCAAAATCTTGTCACAATAAAATCAAGACTAGAGAAATGTTTAAGAGGCCAAAGAAAAGGAGAGATAAACATTTCACTAAAAAGGATAAAATAAAATCTTAAGGCATCCTATTTAATTTTATGGAATGACTCATGATATGACTATGCTTACTTTGTTAAATCAATGAAAAATTACTATTTACAGAGTCCATAAATATTTTTTTAAGTTTACTATTACATTAAAAACAAAAGCAAAAAAACTAGAGGGGAACCCAACAAGCTGTGAAGCCAAATTACAGGATGGCAAGTAAACTACCTTATTTCTTATTAAAATATCCCCATAATTATAATGGAATTTCCTTCATTTATTGAACTTTTTTTCATATTTCTAATAAATTTAGCATTTAATCACTAATAACTATCCCTGTTAGTTCACTTTAACGACTGTTATGGTGGTCTTACAATTTATTTTAGAAACCTTTACTGAGGGATGCCTGGGTGGCTCATTCAGTTAAGCGCCCAACTCTTGATTTTGGCTCAGGTCATGATCTCTATGTCATGAGATCGAGTCCTGCAGTGGGCTCTGTGCTGCTTAAGATTCTTTCTCTCCCTCTGCCCCTCCCCCGACCCCACACACACTTGTTTGCTCTGTCTCTTTAAAAAATAAAAAAAAAAAGAAAGAAAGAAGCCTTTACTGAGACAATGAGGTTCTCCAGGAAGACAGGAATTGATGAGAGCCAATAGTGTTTTCATCATTTCTATCTCATCTCTTCAATCGTCCCAACATTAAGGGAGGCCAACAAATGGTAATAGCCAAAAGTAATGAACTCACTAAATGTCTAACAACCTGATTCTAATGAAAGTCCAGGAGTTCAACTTGGGTCCAGTTTGTCCCTGAGAAGTCCTTCCTGTTTAGCTATAAAGTCAGTACCAGATTAAAACTATCCCTGAGACCCAGACCCAATCTATCCCAATATTCTATGGCTTTAAATCCATAGATTCGCTTACCACACCTCAATCCACTGGTTTTGTCAGAAAGAGACAACCGCAAAAAAGAATTTGCTTTCTTTGACATACCAAATCAGATTTAACTGAAGTAATAAAATAACTGTAAATGGTTTCACCATCCTACTATCAAAAGAAAAAAAAAAAGTTACAGGTATGTTAAATGGAAAAAGCTTTTTCTCTATCTCTATTTCCTGGAAGACATGGGTCAATAACTTTAATTAGATTCAAACCTCAATGCCCAAAGAAACCAGCTATAGGCTAGAGGCCAAGTTTATTCTAAAAATTAACACATGTGTCTAACTTCCAAAAAAATTATTCTCTTACAGAAGAAAAGCAAATTTTCTAAAAGCATAGGTTTTTCCAGCTAATTTAAATATAAATGAACTCCTAAGTGATAATAAATAACTTATCTTTTTTCCTTAACAAACCATAGAATCAAACTACTTCAGAAATAAATTTACAATGTTTAAGCTATCAAGAATACCACATCATAAAAATAAAATTTACCATCTGTTGGTCCTAGATTCATAAAGCTCACAGCAAGGAAGAACCAAATTCCTCCTTACTTAAAAAAAATCATCTAATTCATAAAATGGTTACATCACCATGTTTTCATATTAAGAATTTCTCTAATGTGAATGAATTCTATTAGAGGTACTCTCCTAGATGTTAAAAGAAAAATACTGAGCTGTTAGCCGTGCATCACCATTTTTCTGTTTTCAGTTGTTTCACAATTATATTTGCTTTAATTCAGTAACAGTGTTTTTCTAATACCAAGCCCATCTTTAAAATGGAGAAAAAAGCTAGTATTACAGAAGCCCTTCCAGAAATAAATGAAAATTACTATGTATTAGAAAAAAAGCAGTATTAAATAACTCAAGTTCTAATGAGCCATTTCTCTTCTTTTACATTTTACATATTAAGCGTGCACATTTCTTAGAATGTCCCACACTAAGTAAGCATGTACTCATCTATGTGGCTAACATACAGATTCTAATTTCAGATGGAATGTTATTTCAGAATTTTATTAAATAACTCTTAAGATTACAAACTAACAAATATCAAGAGTTAAAGAGAATGGAAGTGGTAACTGCATTAATCACATAAAAACTTTTAAAAAGCATTTTTTGAAGCTAAAAGTTTCTTTTACTCATTAACATTGGTTATCAAGTAAACACAGTAAAGTAACATATTAACTTCTACAGGTCAAGTTAATAAATAATAAAGACTAGGATGACCACATTTAAAAAGAACCTACAAATCAAAGTACTATGAAATACACCATTATATTCAACTTCTAAAAGCTCCTAAAACATAAACTTTAGTCAAACTGTAAATATTTATAAATAAATAACACATAAACACACACGCATACACAAAGAATGCAAGCATAAAGCAAAATGTTAACTACCTTGTTAATTATTTAAAAACACTGGTCAGTGATTAATGATGAGCTCAGAAGTATAACATCATTCCTGGGCTTTAGCTTTCCCATATTTAAAGTGGGCAAAATAGTTCATTAACAAATACATTATCATACATGAAATTGTTTATGCGGTAATTAGAAAAAAAGTAAGACCAAAAATATAAAACTCAAAATTGTTTAAAATCAAAACTGGAATTTATCACATGCTTTTAGAAGAAAAAAAGAGAAAAAGAGAAACTCACAAAAATGAAGGAAAATTAATTTTGTACTTCTCACAATCAGTTATTTTTTATCAAGAACGTTGGGTTAAGATTACAATATACCACGAATAAATGTTTAGACAAAAAGCAAGGAAGAGCATTACATAATGATAAAGGGATTAATCCATCGAGAGATTAACAATTATAAATATCTATGCAGCCAACATAGGATCACCTAAGTACATAAAGCAAATATTAACAAGCATAAAGAGAGAAACTGATAGTAATATAATAATAGTAGAGGACTTTAACACCCCACTTACATCAATGGATATCATCCAGACAGAAAATCAGTAAGAAAACAGTGGCTTTGAATGACACATTACACTAGATGTATTTAACAGATATATAAAGAACATTCCATCCAAATACAGCAGAATACACATTCTTTTCAAGTGCATATGAAACATTCCACAGGATAGATCACATGCTAGGCCACAAAACAAGTCAGAATGAATTTAAGAAGCCTGAAATCCTATCAAGCATCCTTTCCAGCCACAACAGTATGAAACCAGAAACCAATTACAAGGGGAAAAAAGAAAGAAAAAGAGAGAAAGCAAGTAAGCAAACACAAACAAATGTGGAGGCTAAACAACATTGTACCAAGCAATGGGTCAATGAAGAAATGAGAGAGAAATCCAGAACACATGGAGAAATATGAAAAGGAAAGCAAAATGGTCCAAAATCTTTAGGACATAGTGAAAGTTCTAAGAGCATTTCAAAGGCCTACCTCCAGAAACAAACAAACAAACAAACAAAAAACTTGAACAATCTAACCTTATACTTAAAGGAACTAGAAAAATAACAAATAAAACCCAAAGTCTGCAGAAAGAAAAATATTAACAAAGATCAGAACAGAAATAAATGAAATGGAGACTAAAAAAACCAACAGAAAGGATCAATAAACAAAACAAAATTAATAAACCTTTAGCCAGACTCATCAAGAAAAAAGAGAAAGGACTTAAATAAATAAATTCAGAAATGAAAGAGAAGTAACAACTGACACAACAAACATACAGAGAATTACAAGAGACTACTGTGAAAAAGTATATGCCAAAAATTGGGACAATCTAGAAGAAATGGATAAATCCCCAGATCATATAATCTCCCAAAACTGAATCAGGAAGACAAAATCTGAACAGACCGATTACTAATAATGAAATTAAACTGCAATAAAAAAATTTCCAACAAACAGAAGTCCAGGACAACATGGCTTTCCAAGTGAATTCTACCAAATATTTAAAGAAGAGTTCTTCTCAAACTATTCCAAAAAATAGAAGAGGAAGGAAAAGTTCCAAATTCTCTCAATGAGGCCAGGATTACCCTGATAACCAAAACCTAACAAAGACACTACAAAAAAGAAAAAAAAAAAAAAACACCCACAAACCTACAGGCAAAATCCCTGATGAACATAGATGCAAAAATGCTCAACAAAATATTAGCAAACAAATTCAACAATACATTAAGAATCATTCATTACAATCAACTGGGATTTAGTCTAGGAATGCAAGGATGGTTCAATATATGCAAAACAATCAACGTGATACATCACATTAACAAAATGAAGGATAAAAACCATATGATCACCTCAACAGATTCAGAAAAAGCCTGTGACAAAATACAACATCCACTTATGATAAAAACTCAACAAAGTAGGTTCATCATAATAAAGGCCATATATGAAAAACACACACTTAACATCATACTCCATGGTGAAAAACTCAGAGCTTTTCCTCTAAGATCAGAAAAACGACAAGAATGTCCACTCTTAGCACTGTTATTCAACACTGCACTGGAAGTACAAGTCATAGCACTTAGATAAGAAAAAGAAATAAAAAGCTTCCAAACTGGTAAGGAAGAAATAAAACTTTCACTATTTGCAGAGGACACAAAACTATATACAGAAAGTCCTAAAGACTCCACCAAAAAACTATTAGAACTAATAAATGAATTCAGTAATGCTACAGGATAGAAAATTAATATACTGGCTGGCTCAGTCAGTTAAGCATCTGCCTTCAGCTCAGATCATGATCCCAGGGTCTTGGGATTGAGCCCCACATCAGGCTCCATGCTCAGCAGAGGGTCTGCTTTCCCCTCTCCTACTCCCCACTGCTTGTGTGCTGTCAAATAAATAAAATCTTTAAAAAAAGAAGAAAATTTGGGAGGCCTGGGTGTCTCAGTCAGTTAAGTGTCTGCCTTCAGCTCAGGTCATGATCCCAGGGTCCTGGAATCGAGTCCCACATCGGACTCCTTGCTCAGCAGGGAGCCTGCTTCTCCCTCTACCTGCCACTCCCCCTGCTTGTGCGCAGTCTCTCTTTCTCTCTCCCCTACTCTCTAGCAAATGAATAAAATCTCTTTTTTTAAAAAAGAAAATTAATATACAGAAATCTGCTGCATTTCTATACACCAATAATAAAGTAGCAGAGAGAAAAAAAAAATTTTAGTCCCATTTACAATTGCATCAAAAAAAGAAGAAAAAAACCCTAGGAATAAATTTAACCAAGGAGGTGAAAGACCTATAGTGTGAAAATTATAAGACTCTGATGAAAGAAAGTGAAGATGACACAAATAGAAAGATATTCCATGGTAATGCACTGGAAAAAATAATATTTTTAAAAATGTCCCAACTGCCCAGAGCAATCTACAGATTCAATGCAATTCCTACCAAAATACCAAAAGCATTTATCACAGAATTTAAACAAATAATCCTAAAATTTGTACTGAGCCACAAAAGACTCTGAATAGCCAAAGCAATCTTGAGAGAGAATAACAAAGCTAGAAGCGTCACAATCCAAAATTCAATATAGTACTACAAAGCTATAGTAATCAAAACAGTATCGTGCTGGCACAAAAATAGACATATGGATCAAGGAACTGAACAGACACCCCAGAAATACACCCACACTTTACAAAGTCAATTAATCTATGATCAAGTAGGCAAGAATCTACAATGGGGAAAAAGACATTTCTTCAACAAATGGTGCTGGGAAAACTGGACAGCTACATGTAAAAAAATAAAATTGAACCACTTTCTTACACCATACATAAAAATAAACTCAAAATGGATTGAAGACCTAAACATGAGACCTGAAACCATAAAACTCGTAAGAGGAAACATAGCAGTCTCTTGGACATCAGCCTTAGCAACATATTTATGGATATGTCTCTTAAGGTAAGGGAAACAAAAGCTATCAGGACCACACCAAAATAAAATGCTTTTGTACAAAAAGGAAACCATCAACAAAACAAAAAGCAACCTACTGGAGATATCTGCAAATGATTCATCCAATAAGGGGTTAATTCCCAGAACATATAAAGAACTCATATAATTCAAACCAAAAAGCAAATAATCTGATTAGAAAACAAGTAGAGGACCTGAGCAGTCATTTTTCCAAAGAGACAAACAAATGGCCAACAGACACATGAGAAGATGCTCAACATCACTAACCATCAGGGAAATGCAAATGAAAACCACAATGAGATATCACATCACACCACAAGAATGGCTAGTATCAAAAAGACAAAAAATAGTAAGTGCTAGTTAGGCTGTGGAGTAAAAGGAATTCCCGTACACTGTGCTGGGAATGTAAACTGGTGTAGCCACTATGGAAAACAGTATGGAGATGGCTGAAAATATTAAAAATAGATATACCATATGATCCAGTAATTCCACTATTGGGTATTTAATCAAAGAAAATGAAAACCCTAATTTGAAAAGATACCTGCACCTCTATGTTTATTGCAATATTCTTAAAATAGCCAAGCAACCCAAGTGTCCATCCATAGATGAATGGATAAAAAAGATGTGGTATAGATATAAAATGTAATATTAGCCATAAAAAAGAATGAGATCTTGCCATTTCCAACAACATGGATGGACCTAGGGGGGTATTATGCCAAGTGAAAATAAGTCAGTCAGGAAAAGAAAAATACCATATGATTTCACTCATATGTGAAATCTAAAAAACAAAACAAATGAACAAACAACAAAAAACAGAAACAGACTCATAAGTACAGACAACAATCTTGTTGCCGGAGGGTAGGGATGCAGGCGGAAAGGGCTAAATAGGTAACAGGGATTAAGAGACACAAACCTCTAGTAAAAAATAAGTCACAGAGATGAAAAGGAATATAGACAGTATTATTATAATAATGTTGTATGGTGAGAGATGGTAACTACATATATTGTGATGAACACGGCATAATGCGTAAAACTGACGAATCCCTATCTGTGCACCTAAAACTAATATAACACTGCATATCAACTATACTTAATTAAAAAAAAATGTTTTTAAAGAATAAATGGTTAGAGCAGTTATACATTTCTGTAGTCTCAAAAATTTTACTAACAAGTAGTCATTTTTCCTATCAACCACTCTGCCTCCTAAATAAAAACTACTGAATGACAGATGTGAATTTTTTTTTTTTTTTGCTGGAATTAAGGAATCTTACAAATCTGAAATACAGAAATTCAGTTTTAACCTCATGCCTTAGAGACACACGTGAAAAACCTTACATCTAGAGATGTAAGTTTATGCATTAACAAAATGGAAGTATTATATAATAATGATTTAAACTTGAAGAAATACTTCTAAACATTTAAAAATGTGTAACAGGAATTATTCTCACTCATCCTCATGTTTAATCTTAAAACGCTACTTGGAGAAGATTATATAAAAAGTTCATTTCATTTATGGAGTGTATAAGAAAATAAGATAGTTCTCAAATAATTAGGCTGAAATTCATTTGTTCAAGTAAAAAATTATCACAGGATAGAATTACAAAAATAATAAGCATATTTTAAAAGCAATCATCATAGTAAGTTTCTTGAAATTCCAAACTTAAAAGATAGCATTACATTACACTTTAAAAATAAACAGACACCATAAAGAAAAAAATGTTTCATGTACAAAGAAGGCAGAACCAAGAGTCCAAGACTGCCTGCAGTTCCCCAACTGAGAGCTCTTTTAGTCAAGGCAGACTTAGACTACCTTCAGGTATAAACATTTTCAAATATAAAACATTATAAGATTTAGAGTATTTTCTGGAGTACAAACAATTAGATTCAAATCAGAAATGACAAGTAGCATTGCAAAATTCTAATCCTTCACTCACATCACTTAAATCAGGATGATTATTAAAAAGACTGAGTGAGAGGCCATAATAGCTACAGAATAAAGAGTAGAAGACAGCAAACTGTAAAGGTTTTGTATTATTAGTATCTAGAATACTGAATGTACAGCATTATGTCTCAGAAATTTTCTAAAATACTTAAAAGGTAATCTATTTGGACTAAATAAACAGGTCCCATAAACTTCAAAATTTAGATTTCACCCTTTCAAGAAATATGGAACCCTGCCATATTTCTATCTCCAAAAGTTTATGAAAACAGAGCAAATTTTAAGTATTAAGATAAATGACTTAATAAAATAAAACCTCACTGTAGCAGTTAAGAAATTACAAGTACTGTCCCAAAAATAATCATCCCAAAGAACTGAAAGGCATCTGAAAATCTGATAGTAAAAATCTGGTATCATTAAAAAAAAAAAAAAAATCTGGTATCATTTCACTTAAGTAAATGTTTAAAAATAAGTGACTTAAAAACAATAAAGTATATTGATAGAAGTACTGAGAGCATAAGAACATTAAAGGAATAAGCTGTATTTCATCAATTTTAAAATGTCCTTTTAATCCACATGTTAAAATCTGAATCTGGGATTGCCAGCAACCTGGTTTTAATTCAGGTTCTCGCAAAGAGGAGTTTGTTCTCCTGTCAGTCACCTAGGAGCACTATGAATCTGAGACAACCCTGAATTCTTGTCTCAAAGTTTTTTAAACAATATTGGCAACATGAATTCAGACTGCAAACCTGAATCAGTACTGGCTTACAGTTCAAAATCTCAGAGATGCTTTTTCTTTTTTTTTTTTTTTTAATCCCTTCATTAAGTACCAAGGTTGAAACACGTAAGTTTCCTTTCTGTCCCCTTCTGTGAAAAAGTTTATTTCCCATTTAATTTTACAGGAAGGATGTAGCCTTTCAGTGTCCCAGCTTTATTACAGGGTCTCTTTTTCCTCCATCTTGGGGGGCTTTATTTGTTCCTTCAGTGGCACATAAAAAATAATGCTATAACTTCAAACTGACAGCATCTTAGAGTTAACCAAATATGTAGAAAAATGAAACTGCTTCTCCCTAACATAATCATAAAAAGTAACAACATTAATACTAAGCAAATAAAGAAAATAAAAATGAAGTTGTAAATACCTGTCATTTGTATATACTCTCAAAAGTCTTCTATCAAAATCACTTTCATATCTAAACCTCTCGTCCATTTCTTCACTTACTTCAGGATCTTGATCTGGTCTATAATACTGTCTATCAAAAACACCATCCTCATTAAACCGGCAAAATCTTCTATCTGGAATTTCAGCTTTGTTGGCAAACCTTTGATGTTTTTTACTGGAAATGCCCACTTCTTCATTAGTTTTTTTAATGATTCTTCTGTTCCTTAATTCAATTTCATCATCTAGTTGTCGATATCTGTCCTCCTCTAGTCTTCTTTGGTTTAGAAGCTCTTCATATGCCTCCGAAGGAGTTAAGACATTTCTTATAGGACCGTCTGAATTTTCACAAGATGTTTGTATTTGTGAAGGTAAATCAGGCTTAACCTGACTAATAGGTTTTTTATTTCTTTGATTCTTGTGCTGGTCAATTAAAAAAGAAAACAAAACAGATCTTAATACAATGCTATTTCTTAAAAAGTAATTATACCCTCAAATGATGCTTAGTCTATTTATCATCTCAACTCCAAGGCCTAATCACCCAAAAGAAATAGCTTATCTTTAGAAAAAAAAAAAAAAACTCCAAGGAAATGTTAGCCTTCAAAACTTAATAAATAAAATATAACAAGCAACAGTGATATGGGTAAGTGGCTACAAAAAGAGAGGATAAACTAAATGCAAATTCCTATCCCAGGAGATAACAGGCATATTTTGGCAGGTAATATTGCTTCAAAATATTTCAAATTAAATTCTTAATACAAACAATATAGAAAGTGGTCAATTTTTTGGCCCTATTAACATCAACCATTCTTAAATTTGGAAAAAAATATATAGCTAGAAATGGTCAGCATTTTAAAAATCTTAAAAGTAAAAACTAGGGGCACTGGGTGGCTCAGTACATTAAGTGTCCAACTCTTGATTTTGGTTCAGGTCATGATCTCAGGGTCAGGAGACTGAGCTCCGTGCCAGGCTCCATCCATGCTGGGCATGGAGCCTGCCTAGGATTCTCTCTCTCCCTCGCCCCCCCTTCCTGGGCCCCCTCCCTTGCCTGCTGGCACTCTCTCAAAAAAATTTTTTTTAATAAAAAGTAAAAAACTTTTTTATTGTTTAGTAAAAAACTAAACATCACTTAAAGCCAATCTCTAAAATTAAACCTCCCCCAAGAAGTTAAAAAGTAGGGTAACTTCTTCAATATGTGATAAAACCATTAATAAAACTAAATATTAAAATGCCCTGTGTTTAGTTCAATTTGGCTTAATCTTTAAAATATTTACATAAAAACCAAGTGAAATGTTTAACATATAAAAATATTTTCAAGTAAGTACAAAATATTCAACCTCTGGTGTTAAAGATTTACTTTAAAAGCAAAACCTACCTCAGTACTACTCTTTTCTACCTGTCTGAACTTGTCAGTAGATTCTTCCTTACCCCTGAGAAATTGATTGTATTCTTTGTTGCGTTCAAGTTTCAACCTTTCCTTAAAATAAAAATCAAAAGGTAATGTTAAAACTCCAACTTCAGGAAAAAGTACCTTTATGTCCAATCAAACTCATACAAAATAAGAGATCTTACCCAGAATCAAGCTTTATTAATAATCTCAAGGATAGAAGTAGTTGCAAGGCACAAGAGAGGCAGGAAGAGGTCTGAAACAACCAATGCAATTCCCCACATCCTTTCTTGCCACATTAATTACTACATGCTTAGGTCCAGGTTAATACAGGAGGTCTTTAACAGAAGGGAGCTGCTTCAACCAAAAACATTCGTAAATAAATCTATCCCACTAGTAACTACATGACTGTGTTTGCCAGGAGACCTGTCATTACCATGTTTCCAAGGAAATTTGACCAGTTACCTTCCTTCTTTCCTCCTCAGAGACATCTCCCGCCTGTATTCCCCTACCAAAAGGGGGAATCTGTTCCACTCCCAAAAAACCTACTGCTAATCATTTCTTTCCCAAGTATCAAGAAGATTGATTATATTTTAAACATAAAAAGGTACAATTACCACAGACACTAAAATATTATAATATAAATGTTCTGTTGAAACACATACTACATTAGGAAATGTTTTTAAGCCTTAATTTCTCCACTGTCATTGAAACAGGACAATCTAAAAAAAAAAAAAGTTAAAGATTTAACTAGGTCATCTTTTGAAACTTATTATCTGTTTGACTTATGTACTATGTCATGATCGCTGATCTAGCTTGGAAATTCAGTCCCTACAAGGGGTATGCAGTGCTTTATCACTACCACCTCTAAAGAGTAAGTAGATGTCGGGGCACCTGGGTGGCTCGGTTAAGCGGCTGTCTTCAGCTCAGGTCATGATCCCAGGGTCCTGGGATCACGCCCCGCATTGGGCTCCCTACTCGCCTGGAAGCCTGCTTTTCCCTCTCCCTCTGCCTGCTGCTCTCCCTACTTGTGCTCGCTCTCTGTCAAATAAATAAATAAAATCTTTTAAAAAAAAAAAAGTACATGTATTTGTAGAGTGATAGAAACACATTCAAATAGCTCCAGACCTCACTCTACATCAAAGTTCAGTATACTCTCATTCACTCATCTCACTGATAACTGTGACACAGAGCATGAACTTTATAGCTCAGAAACCAATGCTGAAAAACATAAATTCTAAATATTCAATTAATTCACATATTAAAGATATATCACTCACATCATTATAAACGTTATGTTCAAAAGTTCTTTTAAAAACAGCACAACTAGGGACTCCACAGATTTTTTTAAAAGACATATATTCAAGAATGGGAAATGATATATCTTCCGCCTGCATTTAAGTCAGGAGTATGTTAATTATTTTGATACCTCATAAAACTACTACCCACAGTAACTATTCCTATCCACCTACCTTGGCAGATAACCTCTCACCAATAGGAAGAGAAACTCCCAGAGTAGATGGATCTGTTTCACTCGTGGACAGAAAATTTTTCTGTATATATACACATTAAAAAAATATATTACCTAATTGCCTTTATAAAATGTTTCATAAATGTGTCTTCACATTCTATTTTCTAAACTATGCATTATGCAGAGCAAAAGAATGGAATGGAGATGAAGACAGAAAGTACCAAAGTAATTAGAAAACAGAATTTTCTTCTAATCAACAGGTCCCTGAAGAGGAGAATCAGGTCTTAATTTTCATTTGCAACATATATATAATTCCAGATGATTAAAAAACCTGGGAAAAAAGGAAACTCTTTCCCAATTTATATTTCTCTTCTAAGCACATATTCTTCATTCTCAGTGTCCTACTGTTCTTCAGCAAGATCCATATACATGCTGCAATAATGTTTTTTTACTAATTTTCCCGCAATAATTTACGAAGGGATATCCACTCAAATGCCAAAAGATATAAACTATGAACATTGTTTCCTTCTATGTACCTCCACTCTTGTAAAGATTTAGATAACACAGTGTAGTAGACAGATCATCAGACTAGGAGTCAAAAGACCTGGGCTCTAGGACTAGCCCCAACACTTCTCAGTTCTATAACACTGAGCAAGTTGCTTAACCTCCCTGACCCCATCTTCATACATAAAATAAGAATGGTATCTGCTCTGCCTACCTACCAAAACTGGTATAAGGATCAGAGGATTAAAAATGTAAAATATCTTTGAATACTTTTAAAGTAAACACAAGGGATGAGTAAAAATACGTATGATCCCCAACTTTCTAGCACTGCTTGGTAGTCATATAATCTGGAAGTTACTTAACGTCTCTGCCTCAATTTCTCTGTCCAATAAGGCAGGGATAATGCCATCTAAATCACTAAGTTATGAGGATTAAATGAACTGATACTTGTCAAGCTGTGTAGTTCCAAGCCTTTTATTTATTCATTAAACAAGCAAATATTGACTACCTAAAACTTTCCAGTTACTTTTCTTGGTGGTAGGGGGACAAAGATAAGAATATATCCCCTCTATGTAAGAAATTTACAATTCAGCTGAGGAAACAAACATGTAAACAAATAACTACAATGTACCAACTGCTACAACATAATTATATTCAAAACATTTGGGAGCAGAGTGATTAATAAAACTTAATGATTAATAAGGTTTGACTGAGGGGCGCCTGGGTGGCGCAGTCGGTTAAGCGCCCAAACTCTTGGTTTCCGCTCAGGTCACGATCTCAGGGTTGTGAGATCAAACCCCGCGTCAGGCTCCGCGCTCAGTGGAATCCGCTGGAGATTCTCTCGCTCTCTCTCTCTCTCCCTCTGCCCTTCCCACTTGTGCTTTTTCTCTCTCTCTCTCTCTCTCTAAAATAAGGAAATAAATCTTTAAAAAATATATATATAAGGTTTCATTCAATCTAAACTTAGAAGTAAGTTGTGCTACAAAAGCTGATTTGAAAGTTGATTGTATAGAACTCTAAACTTATTTGTCAGGGGAAAAAATAGGATACCTGACTAGATCCCTGAGTCAGTTTAACCCTTATATAAAAAGTACACTATAAACGTAGCCATTTTGTAGAGTTACACATGTACAAAAAAACATATTCAGAGTTCCAACCCCGGAAAGACAGAGATACAGCATCCTCGCTCCTTCACTGCGCAGCTCACACTCCCAACACAGTCCCAGAACGATGTTTGAAATGTTCAATAAAATGAAAAAAATAAATAATAAGGACAGTATAGTGAGTTACTAAAAAAGTTAAATTCCAGACATTGTCTCATTCATTCAACAAATACTGAATGCCTACTGTCCCAAACTGTTTGATATATCTGAGATTCATCAGTGAAGAAAAAAAGATCCCTGCCTTCCTGAAGCTTACATTCAAGCATGGGAAACTGACAAATAATAAACATAAGGAAGAGAATGGTATGTTAGAAGGTGATAAGTGCTATGACAAAATTAAAAGAACAGGCTACAAGCAATTCAGGCTTCTTGAGGATGGGAGTGGGAAAAATAGAAATCCAGAGTTCCCTTTTGGACATGCTCAACATAAGATACCCATTAGATTTCTAAGATAGGTAGCCAAATGGAAAAGTGTGAGGTTCAGGAGAGAAGTCTGGGCTGTAAATATACATTTACTAACTCAATTTAAAAATTGTTCTTCTGAGAATATATTCTCCCTGCACTTTTAAATGGTCAAGTGTCTTCTATTCTAAAAACTGGAAAGAAAATAGCAGTTGTTTAATGGTTCTTCTTGGCAAAATTTAAGAATTTTTTTTTTTTTAAGATTTTATTTATTTGAGAGAGAGAGAATGAGAGACAGAGAGCATGAGAGAAAGGAGGGTCAGAGGGAGAAGCAGACTCCTTGCTGAGCAGGGAGCCCGATGTGGGACTTGATCCCGGGACTCCAGGATCATGACCTGAGCCGAAGGCAGTCGCTTAACCAACTGAGCCACCCAGGTGCCCCAGGATTTAATTTTTTTAAATTTAAATATCCACGCAATCCAAAAGTCTGGAAGGCACAGAAAAAAAATCTAGAAAGAATAGGACTTCCTAGGGGTCAAGGAAGCCACTGCAGCCACCTACCCAAATCCTATGTAATTTTCTTTTTCCTGTGCTTTCCTTTCCATGCCCACCTTCTCAGACATCAACCAAAATTTGTCTCTTGCATAGTAAGGGCCTACTGCTCCTCTATCACAACCACATTCTTGATAACCCAACACCAAAAACTCCTTCATATCCATTTGAATTTAAAGATTTGTACTCCTTGATCTTTTTCTCTTTCATAAAGGCAATTTCTTCCTATGCCTCCTACCACCACTCTTTTTTAAAATCTTCTATCTATGAAGTAGTATAAAATCCACGAGTGAAAATGGTAGATAACTAGAGGAAAACCCCACCCAATAAGTGGTGGGAGAGGGGGGGGAGAATATTGAGATACAAGGCTTGGGAGGTGGGCTGGAACATGAAAGACCACATGCCATGCTAAGGAGTATGCATTTTTATCCTGAGGGTCTGTGAGGAGACACTGAAGTATTTAAATTGGTAAGGGACAGCATCATTCTGGAAAGTAGTATGAAGAACAGACTGAAAATTAGTGGAAGGAGAAGCTAAAAATCTGTAGCAGTAATTTAAAATAAATAATAAGATAAGAATCTCTAATATGCAGAACTAACAGTCCTAAAACAGTTATCAAGGTCTTCACAGGCTGCTTAAGGAGGTATAATGTTTCACACATATCAAATTAAAAATCTAATCTAGGAGCACCTCGCTGGCTCATTCTGTAGAGCATGCAACTCTTAATCTCAGGGTCATGAGTTGAAGCTCCATGTTGGGTGTAGAGCCTATTTAAAAATTAAATAAATAACAATAAATTCACTCATTCATTCATTCATTCATTCCTTTTAAAAAAAATCTAATCTATCCTATCCACCTACATCATTATTTTTTACTACTCTCAAAAAGAATCTACTCTAACCTACTCAGACTGGTAAATCACATGTGACTCATTCATACAAAGCTAAAGCCTACCGTCCAAGTCCTTCTTTCTATATTCTCCGTCTGAAAAGCTTCCTCTCCTTGATTTGCCCTCTAGAATATCCAAATCCTACCTATCCTACAATGTCTTACAAAATAACACCTTGAGGTCTTTCCTGATCATTACAGCCTTATTAGTTATCAGTTTCTAACCTGTATGAATGTTATCTCTATGACCAGATTCTAAGACCCCTTGAAGACAGATTCTTCTTTGTAAGTACTTAAAAAATGTTGGGTGAATGAATGAATGTGTGAGATTCTTTTTATTTATTTATTTTTTAAAGATTTTATTTATTTATTCATGAGAGACAGAGAGAGAGAGAGAGAAGCAGAGGGAGAAGTAGGCTTCCCGCTGAGCAGGGAGCCCCAGGCAGGACTTGATCCCAGGAGGGATCATGACCTGAGCCGAAGGCAGATGCTTAACCGTCTGAGCCACCCAGGCGCCCTGTGAGATTCTTTTTAAAAAAAGTTCTGTAAGGGGCGCCTGGGTGGCTCAGTCGTTAAGCGTCTGCCTTCGGCTCAGGTCATGATCCCGGGGTCCTGGGATCGAGCCCCGTATCGGGCTCCCTGCTCCGTGGGAAGCCTGCTTCTCCCTCTCCCATTCGCCCTGCTTGTGTTCCCTCTCCTGCTGTGTCTCTGTCAAATAAATAAATAAAATCTTTAAAAAAAAAAAAAAAGGTTCTGTAAAACTATAGTGTTTTTGTTTTCCAATATAAATTTACAAACACAATCCATGGGTTTGGGTACAAAAATATTGAGTAATCCAAATCCTGACAACACAGAGTTAAAAAAATCTTAGAATATCCTGAGTATCTCTTATTAATCTTAATGTGATTAGCATAATTTGAAGAAAAAAACTGGCATGCTGAAAATAAATGGGCTTATAATAGCTGCAGAATATTTCTAAAAGATGCATAAGAAAGCAACAAAAATAAATGCAAAGCAGAAATCAAAAAGAATGCTTGATTGAATTAATGAAAAATTATAACATATAGACTACCATCTTGGTAAAAGCAAGGATACAAAATGTTACCATTCAAAAGTCTCAATATCACAAATGAAGTTATTTTTCTTACTAGTTTGAGAGCAACATCATAAATGAAAATAATTGCAAGCTACTAGATCCAAAAAATAAGAAAAAAAAATTAAGAACATTTTGCAGGCAACCCTACCTGTCTTTTTGCTTGTGTAATACCCTAAAGTCAAGGGAAACAAACCATTGATAAAATGTATTCAAAGTTCTTTCTTTCCATGTGCAAATCAGAATAAATAAGAGACCACTTATACACTTGGAATAAACATTACAAAGTATTAAAAACAACAGAATATCTCGGGATGACTAGAAACATCATAATTGTTTAAAATAATTTGATAAGCTAAAAAGTAAACTGCGTTTCAAAACTTACAAAAAATCTTTAGTTTAGCAATTACATAATTTAACCAAACATACTTAAAACAAGGGTTCTGCTAAGTAAATAGATTAAATCATAAAGCAAAGACTTTGGAAGCTAAGTAAATATGTTAAATGAAGTTTTTAAAAGCTTAGCCAACAGGAAAATAAGTGGCAACTAAAATTCCATGTGTCATTTAAATACATGGTCGTGGGGAATAGAGGAGCAGGGAATCGTAATTGGGTTTTTTTAAAACCATGATAACTCTATAGAAAACATGAACAACCAGAACTTACAATCTCATTTAAAATTAAAACCCACTACCCTACTGCAAAGATCAAGAATCTGTTATTCCATGGCACCAATTCTCAGCACCACTTTCTACCAATGTCATATATGTCCCTTAACTGTCACTTTAATATCCTACTGTTAGATACCAATGAAAACCTAAAAATTAACACATTTGACTAAAACCTTAGGAAAATAAATTTAGCAAGTGAATTTTGAAGCGTAAGATGCAGCTAACTAATAGAATATATTACCTGAGTAAGATAACGTCTGTAATCTTGCCTCAATTCTTCTTTTAGTTTATGTTTCTTACGTTCATAATCTTCCCCAAGTGGTAAACTTAATCCATAATCAATTCCTAGAAAGAAAACAACTTAAGTAATATAGCTCATTTTCAATGTCAATTTCAATACAATCTGCTGTCACCAAAGCACAGTAGCAAAGAACACAGTCATGTTTGATTCTGAGACTGGGATCAGAATAATAGTTTACTTAAAATGTTTCAGCAGGTCATACATTCACACATATGGAAAATATCCCTCACGCCCATGAAACCCAGTCACCCAGTTCTCCTGCCCAAAACAACCATTACTGTTTCTTATATTTTCTTCCAGGGACTTTATGCATCTATAAACAGATACTTTTAAATTACTGTGTGTGTGTGCATGTGTCTGTGTATTTACTTCTTCTCCCTTTAGATAAATGATTCTGCATTGTTTGGCATCTGGCTTTTTCAGACTACAAAATTAAAGCTGATTACCTTTACTTCTTCACTTAATTCTACTGAAATTTCTATAAAGATAAATACCTACAACAATTTTAAGGTCTGTTTTCTAGTCTGTGAAAATTAATAATGTGATTTTTTTTTTTTTACTGTAAGACTATCTTTGTTATAACATGTTCGAGAAAAAATTATTAGGACTGCATGGCTCAGGCTGAAATTTCCAAAAATTTTAGAAGTTAAGCCACCAATTCTGATTTCATATAAATGGGTATTAATTTTTTACTGTGGTAAAATATACATAATATAAAATTTACCATTTTAACCGTTTTTAAGCATACAATTAAGTGGCATTAAGCATATTCACAATGCTGTGCAAACCACCACACACACAAAATTAAGGTAATTTCCAGAATTTTTTCATCATCCCAAACAGAAACTCCATAGAAGGATGTTCATTTTTTAAGAAAAACTTTATTTTGAGTCATGTTTCCATACATAGAGCTCAAAAATCAAATTACATTTTGGGGTGATGATCGACAATAGTGATGGCTGTACAACTTGTAAATATACTAAAAACCAGAGTAGTACAATTTCAATGGGTAAACTTTGTGATATGTAAATTATCTCGATAAAGCTGTTAAAAATCAAATTATACACTTTCAAAATATTTTTAATAGTAAAATACTATGTCAAGAAGCACAGATATCAGATGAGTATTTAGATTTTTGAAGCTCCTCTCCCTTTTTTAGTCCTACTATATAATACCATAGTATAAAAAGTTTATCATTTCTAAACAAAATAATTTTCCTTAATGAGTCAGCTACAAGGAATATAGGTGAAATAATTAACCATAGTTTATAAACTGATATAGATATCACCGTTTTTGTGTCTTACTCCCTCACAATGCAGCTAAATGATGGGACTTTTCATAAAAGTGTCATATAACTGCTTTATTACATCACTGAAATATTTCAGGGGGGAAAGCCCCAAGTGGTATAAATATAAATGGATGTCTGTTGATTTTTACAGAATACTAAATTCCACTTTCCACCATGAACACCATGGAATTCTCTTGATAAACAACTTCTAGCCTACATAATCCTGATAATAGTGAGTAAAGCAGGCATCCTTAGGGATGCCTCTCACTCACACTCCCAACTCTCTCCCAAAAGAATTTAAAGTATCCCATATGCTTAGAATTTTAAATCATCCTAGAAAAGCATTCTTTCCTCACATAGGAATCCAAACCTTATTTTTAAAGATACAGAATTTAAGCCTAAAGAGAGAAACAGTTTCAATTCTCACATTCAGAATGGATGTTCACATGGAACTAAGCTGTAAGGTCAATGAAGGTAAGGCCATGCTTTATTCAATTTTATAATGCCTGGTATATAACTTATATCCAAGAAATGTTCACTGAATAAATGTATGAATGAATATATGAATGAATCCTTGAATACGAGGAAAGAATGAGAGAAAGGGAAAAAGCACGTAATTTTTAATATTTCATTTCTGCTTTTAGGCAGTCTGATTGCATAGAGAAGCAGCATAGTAACTAGTAACCAAAGTTACTTATCTCTAGTCACAATGGATACTCTATTGTGTCAAGGAGAAAAAGAAAACAATGCTGCAAGGATGATGCCTCTCAACATGCCAGGCTTTCCTACTCAGGAAAGCAGTAATTCACAGCTTTCTAAAAAGTCATGTATTTAAGGTGGTTTTTAATACAGGTTTTCAATTTTGCTTGGTGGATTTATGTGGCAAGATAGAAATTAAAATGTGATTTTCATTTATAAATTACTATTTATACTAAGTTCAGTTTCATTTATCAAGAGGATTTGCCTTTTACTATTGCCACAAACAGTATTTGTAATAATTGTCTTAAGAGACAAGGAAGAATACATACTGACTGCCTTCTGAACTACTTTAAATTTTATTAAGTTTAAGGTTTAGTCAACAGAAAATACTTTTTAACTGTTATTTTTGTTATTTTATTTTGTCATAAAATAAATAAAGTCCTTTGTTGCTCACGCAACAAAGTCCAGAGGAAACTAAGTACAAATCTCCAAGAATTCTTCCCCCATGGAATCACATAGGACACAACTTGTGACAACATAATGTGAAGTGTTGTAGGTCAGAGAAATAAAATTAAGAACTCTATGGAACAATTTAAGTATTCTGTTCCTTTTAAACTATGCATGAACTATGGCATCTTAACTGACTTAAGAAACATGGTCAGACTTAATTCAGAGCAGTTGTCTTATGATGGTTCTAGCATTAGTGTCATCTTAGGGTCATTTGAAGTGATGTCACTGAAGTACATCAGTGACTCTAAGACAGTTAACATTATGCTTCAGAACTGTATCAATTACAAGTATTAGCTCCTATAGTGGTTATGGGGTAAATAACTATATATTCAAAACTAAAGTATGCAATCTTTTTAAAATTAATTTACCTTCTAACACAGCACTCATAATAAGCAATTTATAGAACAAATTACCATGGAACACTTAGCTTTCTCTTTTATTATATTACCATGAGAAGTTACTACATAAAAATAATCAAAAGACAAATTATAGGAAATAATAATAGAACTTTCCATAAGCAAGTGACTTATCAAGGGACAGGGCTGCTTTAATTGAAACACTGTACTCAAACTTTACCTATAAAGATATTATTACATAGGACTCATTTGACTTGTACAAACTGAACAAAACTAGTAGAATGTCTGACATTTGGTTCACAATAAGAGAAACCTAAGATTACAAATGTTAAAAAGAATGAGAATTAAAAATTCAACTAAAAATTAGTAAAAAAAAAAAAAAAAAACCACATCAATTTCCTGTTGTCCATTTCCCAAAATCTTTACATTAACTGTAATTTTTTGGCCTAGTCTAAACCTCAGAGCTTCTCTGCAATGTAAAATTCTACTGCTGCTTCCTTTCTGATAATTTTTAAAATTTAACAATGTAATTGTTTTCTCCTTTATAATTCTCTTCCAAATTTCCATAAGCATAATTGTACTTAAAATGAATTTGTAAAAATCACACAAATTTCTAGTAACAAGAGTAAAAGTCTCTTTATCTTACTTTGGTAATCTGTAATCATTTTTGCTTGATTTTCAAAATAATTACTTCAGAGCATGGAAAATAAATCTAGAAAATTTTGGAGTCTAAAATACAGATTAATACTATTCTGATATAAGATTGAAGGACACTGCCTAGAAATGGATAAAAACACATAGGGACTATGGTCACAGAAGATGGATTCTTCAAGTACCCAAAGTTTAGAGGTAAGGGAGTTGAAAAGGAACCAGGAAAAAAAAAAGAAAAGGAGTCTTCTGGAAGTCCCCCAAGCCACCTCCAGGCTGAGTGATTCACTAGAAAGACTTACAGAACGCATTATATTCATGATTACAGTTTATTACTATGAAAGAATACAAAGAAAAATTAGCAAAGGGAAAAAGCTCACGCAACAAAGTCCAGAGGAAACTAGGTACAAATCTTCAAGAATTCTTCCCCCATGGAATCACATAGGACACAACTTGTGACAACATAATGTGAAGTGTTGTCTACTAAGAAAGCTCATTAGACTCAGTGCCCCAGGTTTTTAGTCAGAACAGGTCACATAGGCACCCTCTGCCTAGCACATACCAAGATTCCAGACTCTACAAAAGGAAAGCAGTTGTTCTACTTGGTCATATGGTTTATACAATTTTATTTAGGCACAATGACCTTATCATTTAGAGGATTTTTAGATCAGTTTTAGATCAGTACCGGGAACTGTTTACTAGCTAAATTCAAGATACTAGCCAAGGGCCAGTCTTGCAGGCAGACCTAAGGACAGTCCGTCCCAGGCCGGCTTTGTTAAAAGTGATCTGCACAAGGAACTAGTAAGATAGGAAAAAAACAAGAAGAGTAGCTCTAGAAGCCAAATGAAGAAAATGCTTTAAGGAAGCAGTAAGATGTTAAGTGGAGCAGGTAAGTTGAACCATAAGAGATTTCAAAACTGCTCACTAAATGTAGTTATGTAAGAGGTTACTATAGATCTTAATCTTTGTGGGTGAGAAGCATAGAAGTAAGCCTGATGGGAAAAGGTTTAAGAAACTGAGGTGAGAGGAATTGGAGATAATAAATATACATAATTCTAACTTTTGAACAAAGAAAAACCTAGAAACTGACAGTAGCTGGAGGAACATACAGGATTTTATAAAATAGGAGATATTATAGCAATGTTTATATTCTGACATAAATGTTCTAATAGAAAGGAAAAATAATTTATGATTCAGGTGAGGAGGAAAATTGATGAAGTGATAATATTTTCAATGAAAAGGGACAGAAGGCTATATAAGTAGAGGAGTTGGTCTAACAATCTATGATAACAGAAGACAAGGCAGAATATATAGTACAGATGAGGGTTGGCTGGCAGATATAGGGTGGGAGATAAGGGTAAATTCTAACTGCTTCTATTTTGCAGGGAAATACAAAGTAAAACCATGGGCAGGGGGATGGGGAATGGAGTTTGAGGAGAGAAGAAAAGATGAAATAGCTGCCTTGTAGGATAGGAATGGATTAGGGAAATGTAACAGAAGCACCAACAGCCGTGAGGACACACCTTAGGTTAGTAGTCAGTACTTTAAAGTAAGAACAATTACATGGTTGTGGGTTTTCTCCACCCAAATTCGGCTAAATACATACGAGCACACAAAAAGCTCAGAGTTAGATTTAACAAGAGATGAGATTTTCCCAAATAGATAAGATAAAGGGAAAGAGAAGCAAGAAAGGTAAGGGAGTCGATAAAATGGACCATGGAACTTAAGCCACATAAGGAAGTAATGAGAGGGTAGGTCCTTTAAGGGAATAGAATCAAGGGATGGTAGGTCCTGGTAATGTCAATTATTTGGAATATTTGTCAGAGGCAGGATACAAGAGAAAATCAGCTGAAAAAAATGGAAGTGGTCATCAAAGAAAATATTTGCAACTGTAATTCAGTCACTGGTAACAGAGGTCTAAGATAGGACTATTGAAGTGGGTGGCTGAGGAAGAGTGGAAAACAGTATCACAACATGAAGTCAAAAAACTGAAGAGGTACTAAATGTTTAAGGAATTAGAGGAATGGCTCTGAATCTGTGAATAACTGCAGTAAGAAGTGAGTACAAGAGACTGATATTGCGAATTTCAAAGATGTCGGGTTATAGGGAGGACAAGTAGTATGAAAGTCCCAAAAAAGAAATCCAACTCCAGATTAAATGAGGGAAGAATATATAGCACAGCATCTGGCACCACAGTCAGCACTCAATATAGGTTAGTTGGTAGTAGTAGCAATAGCAGAAAGAAAAGTGGACTTTAATATTTTACTGACCTTTCAAACATCAGGATCCTTCTTGGTTTAAATTATCTTTATTGGTGGGGTGCCTGCGTGGCTGAGTCAGTTAAGCATCTGCCTTCAGCTCAGGTCATGATCCCAGGGTCATGGGATTGAGTCCTACATTGGGCTCCCTGCTTAGCAGGGAGTCTGCATCTCCCTCTCCCTCTGCCCCTCTTTCCTTCTGCCTTCCCTGTGCGCTCTCTCTCAAATAAATAAAATCTTTAAAAAAAAATAATCTTTATTGGCTTCTCTTGTCAAATGTATAAGGTATCAGTAAATCAAAGTTTTCTGGCAAATCCCAAAATACTTACTGATTTTGAGCACTTCCTACTGTGGAAAGCAAAGAAAACTTTCTCCCACAAGCCCAATTTTTTAAAAATTGAGGAATAATATACATACCAAAAAAGCACAATCTTAAGCATATTGCTCAATGAATTTGTACAAAAGTATGCACTATTGTAATAACTCAGATTTCTTTCCACCTCACAAGGCACACTTTTGCTCCTTCCCTATTAATGCCCCCTCCCAGAGCTTACAAGTATTCAGACTTCTATTAATATGGATGCGTTGGAGCTGTTCTTGAACCTCAAATAAAAAGAATCATGAAGTTTGTGATCTTTTTTACATTTTACTTCACTCAATATTACTTATGTGAGATTCAGCCACGTAGCTATATGCGGCAGTGGTTCATTCTTTTCAGTTTGTGTCTTCTTTCAGTGTATGAATACATCACAACTTTTTTTAATCCATCCTACAGTTAACAGACATTTCAGTGGTTTCCTGCTGTTTGGGAGGGTGGGGGAGAGCACTATTATGAACAAAATTCCATTGACATTCTTGTACATGTCTTTGGTGAACACGTGTATTTCTCTTGGCTATATTCCTAGGAGTGGAATTGTTGGGTCACTGGATAAGGTCACCGAGTTCAGTAGGTATTGCCAGTTTTTCAAAGTTGCACCGTTATCCATTCCTACAAGCAATGAATGAGTTCCAGTTAATTCAGTCTTGCCCACTCTTGGTATTGTAAATACTAGACATTGTACTTGTGTGCAATAGTGTCTCACTGTAGTTTCAATCTGTATTTCCTAACAACCAATGATGCTGAGCACCTTTGCAATGCATTTGGATTTCCCTCTTTTGAAAACAGCTATCCAAGTCTTTTGTCCATTTTCAGAATTGAATGGTCTTCTTACTGATATGTGAATTTTATACACATATACATACATATAAACATGTACATTTTATACATATACCTATGGCTGCCTTTTCCCATTGTTATGTATTGTGATGAATAGTTCTTTTTTAAGATTTTATTTACTTATTTGAGAGAGAGAGAGAACACAAGCAGGGGGAGCAGGAGAGGGAGAAGCAGACAAGAAAACAATAGAGACCAATAAAGATAATTTATTTTTTTTTTTTTTAAGAGTTTATGAGACAGAGAGAGAGCGCACGCACAGTGGGGAGGGGCAGAGGAAGAAGCAGACTCCCTACTCAGCAGGGAGCCCGATGTGGGACTTGATCCCAGGACCCTGGGATCATGACCTGAGCTGAAAGCAGACACTTAACTGACTGAACCACCCAGGCGCCCCTGTGATGAAAAGTTCTTAATTTTAATGAAGTCCATTTTATCAGACTTCTCTTTTATGATTAGTTATTTTCCGGTCTTATTTAAGACATCCTCATCTACCTCCAACATCTCAGACATTCTCCTATGTTTTCTCTTAAGCTATTTTACAGTGTTAAAATTTTACCTTTAGATCAGTAATCTCTCTTGAATTAATAATCATATGCAGTGTGAGGTACAGGTTTAAGTTTTTTTTTCTCTTCTCTAGTATGGATTCCTAACTTAACCAGCACCATTTACTGGAAAGACCATCTTTTTCTCCACTGAACTGCAGAGGCACCTATGTCATAAATCAAATATCTGTATATAGTGGGTTTGTTTCAATCCTCTCTATTCTGTCCCAGTGGTCTGTCTAACCTCATGCGAAAACTAAATAGTCGTAATTACTATAATTTCATACCAAGTCTTTATATATCACACTTTAAGTTTTCCAACTTTGTTTCCAACCTTTTCTTCAAGACTGTCATAGCTATCCAAGTTCTTTTTATTTCCTTATAAATCAGCTATCAAGAAGCCTCCTAGGACTGCACTGATCACCACGCACTCTGAAATGGTGCAGCAATCTTAAAGATCAATGGGAAAACTATGATTGTTCTGTGATCTTCATGAACTTTTGTCAAAAGAGTTAAAAAAAAAAAAAAAAAACCTATTACTGGGGCACCTGGGTGGCTTGATTGTTAAGCGCCTGCCTTCAGCTCAGGTCATGATCCCGGGGTCCTGGGATCGATCCCTGTGTCGGGCCCCCTGCTCAGCAGGGAGCCTGCTTCTCCCTCTGCCTGCCGCTCCCTCCTGCTTGTGCTCGCTCTGTCAAATAAATAAATAAAATTCTTAAAAAAAAAAAAAAAACCCACTACCAACAACACGAAAACCCTGTCAGTTATAAACATACAGGGAAATTAAGTAAAAGGAAATTAATAATTATTTAGTACACTAAAATTTAAAACATTAGAAACATTGAGAATTAAAATATTTTAATTCCTGGAAAAAAAACTTTTCAAGAGTTATTTGAACACTGCTTGCCTTGTTGTATACCTTACAATATGTCACAAGCATCTTTCCTATGCCTTGGCAATCTGATAATGTTGAGAGACTTCTAATCCATGAACAAAGAATGTCTCTCCCTATACTTGCACATTCTTTAATTTCTCTGACACATTTTGTAGTTTTCTGTGTATAAGTCTTGCACACTTTGTTAAATACACTTTTAAGTACAGGTGACCCTTGAACAATGTGGGGGTGGGAGTGTCAACCCCCATGCCACTGAAAATCCACACATAACTTTTGATTTCCCAAAAAACTTAAACACTAATAGTCTACTTTTACCATAAGCCTAATGGATAACATAAACAATTGATTAGCACACATTTTACATACATATTACATACTGTATTCTAACAATAAAGTAAGCTAAAGAAAATGTTACTTAAATCATAAGAAGCCGCTGGGGGTCTCTGCTGAATCTCAGACTTCTAGACACTGAGCTGCTCTGCAAGTAACCATGCCCCGTGGAAGCCGGAGCCGCACCTCCGGCATGGCCCCTCCGGCCAGCCAGGCACCTCAGATGAGAGCCGCGCCTAGACCAGCACCAGCAGCTCAGCCCCCAGCAGTGGCTCCACCATCTGCTGTTGGCTCACCTGCTGCTGCACCCCGGCAGCCAGGTCTCATAGCCCAAATGGCAACCACTGCAGCTGGCGTGGCTGTGGGCTCTGCTGTCGGGCACCGGATGGGCCATGCCGTCACTGGGGGCTTCGGTGGAGGAAGTAATGCTGAGCCTTCAAGGCCTGACATCACTTACCAGGAGTCTCAGGGAACCCAGCCAGCACACCAGCAGCAGCAGCAGCAGTCTGGCCCATGCCACTATGAGATGAAACAGTTTCTGGACTGTGCCCAGAACGAGGGTGACCTGAAGCTTTGTGAAGGTTTCAGCAAGGTGCTAAAACAGTGCAGATGTACAAATTGATTAGCCTAATCAAGAAGTTCAAATTGAAGATATGGAAAATCATCTCTCATGACCAAGTTAATTTAGCATAAAAATATAATTAACAGTGAATATATAAAGTGTAAAACCACCAGTTAAACCTCTCCATCATTAGGGCGCCTGGGTGGCTCAGTTGGTTAAGCGACTGCCTTCGGTTCAGGTCATGATCCTGGAGTCCCAGGATCGAGTCCCGCATTGGGCTCCCTGCTCGGCGGGGGGGTCTGCTTCTCCCTCTGACCCTCTTCCCTCTCGTGCTCTCTGTCTCTCATTCTCTCTCAAATAAATAAATAAAATCTTTAAAAAAAAAAAAAAAAAAAAACCTCTCCATCATTAAATACAGCTTTGTCCAGATCTGGAATGAAAAAGGGTGTTCTCACTGTATAGAAATTGAGATGCTTTGAGTCTGGGGCTCGGCAGATGTTTGTGTGCCTCCTTAAATCACCTTTTGTGATATTCTCATTTGTGAATTAATCAGAATAAAGTGATTTTCTCCCCTCCAAAAAAATAGCATAAGGAAAATACATTGATAGTACTTTACCGTATTTATCAATACTGTAAGTGTACATCATCTATTTACAAGATGAATCATATCAATATTGACTTATATGATACAAAAACACTGTCAAAATTACATGTATTACTAACATCAGACATCAAAACTGAAAAGACAATGGGTGCCTGGCTGGTTCAGTCAGTAGACTGAAGACCCTCGACTCTTGATCTCGGTGTTGTTGAGTTCAAGCTCCACATTGGGTGCAGAGCTTACTTTAAAAAAAATAAAAATGAAATGAAAAGACAATGTGAAAAAGAATTTTACATTTACAGGTATAATGACTCATGTATTGATAATGAAGCAGCAACATGATTGCTTTATAGTAGCCTAGTATAATCGATACAAATGTTTCCTGATAGCCTAACCTATACACTAATGAATGGTTATAAAATTTTTATGGCATACAGTATTACAGTCATATCCATAATACAGTATTGGAAACACTGTCACATTGTTTTAAAAACCACTTACCTGTGATGATAGGATGACAGTTTCTCCAATTACAAGAGAAGCATACTGTATGATAATGTAATTCTTTGAAAGCAAAGTTATAAAACATAGGAAACCTAATTAATTTTAGATTAAACATCACTCACCTTATGCCTACACAAGGATAGGCTATCCATTTCCATAGAAGTCTTGCATACAATGTTCTATGCAATGAATATTTAGGCAATAAAAATGACACAAAAATACACAGTTCTTGCCATAGACTTATTAGACTTTCACACTAAGACACATGCATACACAGTAGACAACTTCAACTACTGTACAGCACGATAGTTATTTACTATTCACTAAGTGGAAGTGATCACCATAAAGGTCTTTATCCTTGTCATCTTCACAATGAGTAGACTGAGGAGGAAAAGGAGGGGTTGGTCTTGCTGTCTCAGGGGTGGCAGAAGCAGAGAAAGAGGGGGGCGGCCAGGACAGGCTGGTACACTCAGTATACCTTTATGGATACACACTGTAATTTGACTGTTGTTTTTTCATTTCTCTAAAAATGTTTCTATACCCTACCAATCCTTCTTCCACCGTGTCCTTTAATTTCAGTGCTCATAACACAGAAGAGCCTATGTTGTGAAAGAAGTTAAAAGCAGTCTTGAATAACTGAAACACTTCTGCCAGATTGTCAGATGTCAATTTGTTTTCTGGCATTGCTCTTCTAGGTCTTCCTCATCATCTGGCACTGGTTCAGAAGTACTCACCTCCATCAATCCAGCTTCTGTTAATTCCTCTGGTATGGTATCTACTAGCTCTTGAATTTCTCCAAGATTCTTATCTTGAAACTGTTCACCGACCACTTTTTTTTTTTTTTGCCATATCCACAATCTCTTTCATGAGTTCCTTGACTGGCTCTACAATAAATCCTATGAAGTCATGCACATCATCTGGACACAGTTTTCTCCAGCAGGAATTTATTGATGCAGGCCTAATGGCTTTCATGGCTTTTCCTTTAAAAATGATGAGCTCTTCAATCCTTCCAGACTTTTATGGTGTTCTCCCTAGCAGGGTTCTCTTCCATAGTGTTGACAGTCTACCTCTGTAATGAGCCAAAAAGGTCCATATAACCCTCTAGTTTAGAGGCTGAATAAAAGATGGGTTTGGGGGCAAGCAGACTACCTCAACATCTTCAGTGTTGAACTCAAGGGGTTCTGGGTAGTCAGGGGCATTGTCCAGTATCAACAGATACTGATATTAGGGACAAAGCATCACTGGAATCAATGCAGAAAAAAAGTTCTCATTGTTCAGCCCTTTTTGCACAACCAGAAGACTGGTAAGCTGGTATTTATTTTTTCCCCTCAAGACTCAGACATCAGCAGTTTTATAGATAAGGGCAGTCCTGATCATAAACCCAACTGCATTTGCACAAAACAGTAGAGCCTAGCCCCTCCTGCCTTAAATCCTGGTGCTCGCTTCTCTTCCTACTAATACGTGTCCTTTGTGGAATTTCTCCCGGAAATAGGGCACCTTCATCTGCATTAAAACCTGTTCAGACAGATACTCTTTCTCCTCAATGATTTTCTTAATGGCATCTGAGAATTAGTCTGCTGCCTCTCCATCAGCAGGAGCTGCTTCCCCTGCTATCTTGACATTGTTTAAGACAAACCTCTTTCCAAAATTATCAAACCATCCCTTGCTGGCATTAAACTCTCCATCTTTAGATTCTTCATCTTCCTTTTGCTTCAAGTTGTCACATAATAACTTTGCTTTTCCTCAAATCATAGTACAGTCTATAGGTATGCCTTTCTTATAGCAATCCTGCACCCACATAAAAGTTCCATTTTCAATACAACATAAAAAGGTATTCACAAATTGCAAACTTTTTGCACCTGCTGGTGTAGCACAGCAATGGCTTCATGAATTTCCTTCTTCTTTTTCACAGTGATCCTTAACACAGGATTCATTTATCTTGAAATGGTGGGCCAACCACAGCTGTAGACCTTAATCTACATATCAAGCAATTCAATTTTTTATTGTAATAGGACTTTTCTCTGCTTCTTGGGAGCACTCCCAGCACCAGTAGTGGCACTTTGTATGGATCCCAGGGTGTAACCCAAAGTTTACATTATTGCACTAAAGGCAATGAAAAACACGAGAATCCAGAGAGATCACTTTTTACTGCAATACACCATTTACTGGAAATGAACTGCCCTCTCAGAGATGATTAGCATCATATGGACTTTATTTATTTAATCTCTACATCCAACGTATGTATGGATAAATTAAATAAATTTATTTAATCTCTATATCCAGCTCAAACTCACAAGCCCGAGATCGACAGTCACATGCTCTTCCGACTGAGCCAGTCAGGCACGCCAGCACCACATGGTTTTTTAAGTGGATACCTGCAACAATTGAGCTCACTACAATAGCAACATGAGGTGGCTATGAAATTATTACAGTAGTACAGTATGAACAGTTAATTTTATGCAGTTAAAATTTAATAGTGCATCTTTACATTTATCTACATTTCTCACGAATGCAAATGGCAACACGCACAGTCTAGTCTGTGTTTGGGGTGTAAGTTTTGATAATTTTTAACTTTTAATAGATTCGTATACACTTTATGGTGGTAAATGATAAAACAGACTAATACCCACATACATTTTATACATTCACAGTACTCTTTTTTAAAAGATTTATTTTAGAGAGAATGAGCAAGTGCATGCACAATCAGAGGGAGGGACAGAGAAAATCCTCAGACTCCCTGCTGAGCAGGGAGCCCCACCCAGGGCTCGATCCCAGGGCCCTGATATCATGACCTGAGCCAAAAATCAAGAGTCAGATGCTCAACTGAACTGAGGCACCCAGGCACCCTGATACACCTTTCTTAAATTTTTTTCAAAATTTCTAGGCTACACAGCTCATCTATGAAATTTTTCCAATTGTCAAAAATTTCCAAAAATATTTCTAATACATGTATTGAAAAAAGTCCATGTATAACTAGACCCCCAGTTCAAGCCCATGTTGTTCAAGTATCAACTATATTTTATTCTATTTGTTGCTATTGTGAATTAAGTATTTTCAGATTGTTCACTGCTAACATATAGAAACACAACTTTTTTTTTTTTTTTAAAGATTTTATTTATTTGACAGAGAGAGACACAGCGAGAGAGGGAACACAAGCAGGGGGAGTGGGAGAGGGAGAAGCAGGCCTCCCGCCGAGCAGGGAGCCCGATGCGGGGCTTGATCCCAGGACCCTGGGATCATGACCTGAGCCGAAGGCAGACGCTTAACGACTGAGCCACCCAGGCGCCCCGAAACACAACTTTTTTATTGATCTCATATTCTGTGAACTTGCTAATAAGCTCATTATTTCTATTGGTTTTTTTGTGGATTCCTTAGGATTTTCTCCAAACAGAATCATGCCATCCGCAAACAAGGACAATTTTACTTCTAACTTTGGTGCCTTTTATTTCTTGTTTTCTTTCATTGCACCGGCTAGATAGAACCCTCAGCACAAAGTTGAATGAAGTGTTAACAGTACACATCCTTATTTTGTTCCTGCTCTTAGAAGGAAAGCTTTGCAGTCATAACCTGTTAAGTGTGATGTTGACTGTAGGTTTTTCACAGATGCCCTTCTTCAGAATCAAAAGATCTCTTCTATTCCACATCTGTTGATAGTTTTTTTCATAAATCGGTGTTGGATTTGGTCAAATGCTTTTTCTCCAACTCTTGAGATAATCATGTGCTTTCTGTCCTTAATTCTATTAATCCAGTATATATTAATTTTGAGATATTAAGACAAAAACTTGCATCTATGATAAAGCCCACTTGGCCAGAGGGTATAATAATTTTATATGTTGTTCGTTTCAATCTGTTAATATTTTGTTTAGGATTTCTGCATCTATATTCATAAGACACATTACTATGTACTGTTCTTGTGAAAACTTCATCTGGCCTTGATATTAGGATAATACTAGCCTCACAGTATGTGTTGGGAAGTGTACCTTTCTCTTTTATTTCAAGTTTATAAAGGAATGGTATTATTGCTTCTTTAAACATTTGGTAGATTTCATCAATGAAGCCATCCAGGCCTGGGCTTTTCTTTGTGAAAGATTTTTAATGAAGACTTCAATTTCTTTACATATTATAGGTCTATTTAGATTTTCCATTTCTTCTTCAATCAATTTCAGTAATTTGGGTCTTTCTAGGAATTTATCAATTTTGTCCAAGAGCTAACTTGTTCACATAACACACTTGCAATATTAGACAACTCAGCAAACACTAAAGATTTATTAGTGCTAACAATTATGTGAAATCCTGCTTGCATTTAATTTTTAACATTATTTCTATGCCACTTGTAAAGAAAGTCAATAAAAGAATTCAGTAGTGACTATGATGGCTAATTTTAGGTGTCTACTTGGCTGGGCCATGGTGCCCAGATATTTGGTCAAACATTATTATGGATGTTTCTGTGAGAGTGGTTTTGGGTGAGATAAACATTTAAATTGGCAGACTTTAAATAAAGCAACCTGCCCTCCATAATGTGAGTGGGCCTCATCCAACCAGTGGAAGGCCTTAACGAAGACTGACCTTTCCCAAGCAAGAAGGAATTCTGCCAACAATCTTCAGACTTAGAACAGCAACCTCAGCTCTCCCCAGGGTAACCAGCTTCACAGCTTACCTTACAGATATTAGACTTTTCAGCCTCCATAATCACAAGCCAACTCCTTAATTATTTCTCTCTCTATATATATATTTATATGTATTTATGTATTATATGTATTTACTTACACACACATCCTAGTGGTTCTCTGAAGAACACTGACAATACGGTAACATATTAATTGCTGGATCTGAAGATTTATCTAAGGTTAACCTAACATCCTTTTCTTCTTATTAATGAGACCATATTTGACAGAAAATTGTTTAATTTTTAATTCATGAAATTTTATTAAATAACTTACTGAAAATATTAAATTTCTTAATGGATTTCTTACTATGAATTTAGTTTTTTAAAATAAATTTCAACATTGCCACATTTAAAAGCCAACCTCTCTTCCAAGATACATACTGACTTAGTAACTCTTCATTTAACATTTACTGAGCACCACCTATATGCTAGGTACTTTGCTGGTCTTGGGGAGATAAACAGGTATATAAGTCTTTGCCCAAAGGAACAGCATCTAGACAGTAAACAAGCAAGCATATAATTTCAATATAACATAGTAAATGCTATCTGACACCTTCCATAACCCACTGCAAGTACCAGTTTGGTATACAATGAACTTTCTTTACACCAAGAGATAAAGGCTGGTTAATACAGTTTTATGCCCAGGTCTAGGTTACCTTTTTTAACTAAAATTTCAGTTTCTTTTTTGGAGTATAACAGGCTCTTCAGTGTTTACAAGTTATTTCTGAGTTGCAAAAATTCTCTCTTCGTGTTTCCCCTCTGTATTCCCCCATTCAATCATGGCTGCCACAATTAGACAGACAGAAAGGACAAGGACACTTTTTTTCTTGCATCTGTAATGAAAACCTTAGCAGCATACAGGAACTGCTCCAGGTCAAACAGATGCATTCCATTGCTTTTTAATCTCAAAAGGTATGGTCATGTCCCTATACTATAAATCACAAAACTAGTATTTTCAAATACAGAACAGGATCTATGCTACCAGACATAGAAAAAGAAGGAGTATATATACACATATGCACCATCTAACCCTGAAATTATATACAAGATACAGCCTAAGAAGAGAGACTGGAGGACAGAGTTGGTAGGGTCACAAATTTTCATATTATACTGCTCTATACTTTTTTTTAATTTTTTTTAAGATTTTATTTATTTATTTGAGAGAGAGAGAAAGAAAGAGAGAGAGATCACAGAGGCAGAGGAAGAGGGAGAAGCAGACGTGCCACTGAGCAGAGAGCCTGATGTGGGGCTCAATCCCAGGACCCTGAGATCATGCCCCGAGCCAAAGGCAGATGCTCAACCGACTGAGCCACCCAGGCACCCCTGTACTTTCTTTTTTTTAAAGATTTATTTATTTTAGAGAAAGAGAGAGAGCATGAGCAGGGGAGGGGCAGAAGGGGAAGAGAGAGAGGGAGAGAAGCAGACTTCCTGCTGGGCTCGGAGCCCTTCACGGGGCTCAATCCCAAGACTCTTTGAGATCATGACCTGAGCCGAAATCAAGAGTCAAGACACCCAACCGACTGAGCCACCCTGGGGGTCCCTGTTCTGTACACTTTATAATCATTTGCATGTGCAAATTTTATTTCTTCAATAGAAAAAAATTTTGATAAAACTCAAAACAAAGCAATGCTCCTATCTTCACCATTTAAGCCAGATACTGTATTTCAAAAGCAGTGCAGATAATCTATGGATGTTGGGTTAGAAGTATGTATTTGAAAAAATGTTATATATACTGGCTGTATCATGTCAATTATTAAAAATATCTTCCAGGATAGGGCACCTGGGTGGCTCAGTTGGTTAAGTGACTGCCTTCGGCTCAGGTCATGATCCTGGAGTCTCAGGATCGAGTCCCACATCAGGCTCCCTCCTCAGTGGGAAGTCTGCCTCTCCCTCTGACCTTACCCCCTCTCATGCGCTCTCTCTCACTCGCTCTCTCAAATAAATAAATAAAATCTTTAAAATATATATATATATCTTCCAGGATACAAAGCATTAAAATCAAAGTAATAATGCTCAACCTAAGGGAAAATACTTAACTTCTCTAAGAAAGAGAAAAATAGGGGCACCTGAGTGGCTCAGTCATTAAGCATCTGCCTTCGGCTCAGGTCATGATCTCAGGGTCCCGGGATCAGCCCCGCATCGGGGTCCCTGGTCCGCAGGAGGCCTGCTTCTCCCTCTCCCACTTCCCTCTGCTTGTATTCCCTCTCTCGCTGTGTCTCTCTCTGTCAAATAAATAAAATCTTTAAATAATTAATTTATGAGAAAGATGGTATTTAACTGAGGTACATAGACCTATAAATTAATGAAAGCATTTCTCAACAATAATGGTTATTAAATACAATAAGGAGTTAGTAAAAGTCGAATAATTTCTTTTAATTAAAAAAATCACTGGGCACCTGGGTGGCTCAGTTGGTTAAGCGACTGCCTTCGGCTCAGGTCATGATCCTGGAGTCCCTGGATCGAGTCCCACATCGGGCTCCCTGCTCGGCAGGGAGTCTGCTTCTCCCTCTGACCCTCCCCCCTCTCATGTGCTCTCTCTCTATCTCATTCTCTCTCAAATAAATAAATAAAATCTTAAAAAAAAATCACTAATATGCCTAGAAATGGTATAGAAAGAAAATATCATTTGCTTCCACAGATCATTTTCAGCTGACTCCCATATTTCATTAAACCTGAATTATTCTAACAAATTCCTTACTAAGGATATCATGTCATCAGCTTATATAGACTAAACCATGTACATGCCATGTAAAATAAAGAACTTCACTAGCCTTTGTCCTGTTTCCGGGGAGGTAACTTCCAAATCCTTAGAATATTCCGAGTGATAGAAGGCTCTTTGTTATTCATTGTAGGTCCCTGGGACCCATACACAATAGTTTATACTAATATACTAACTCATGGTGAGCTCCTATATAGTTTATGCTTAAGAGATAACATAGATGGGAGCTGGTCACACCAGAAAGACCACACCAGAAAGATGGGACTAGAGGGTTAGACCTTTGAGCCATCTGACATCAGCCAGACCTCAAGGGAAAGTTGGGAGTCTGGAGACTGAGTGACATGACCAGTGAAATCTCAATAAAAGCTCTGGACACTGAAACTCAGGGGAGCATGCTGGCTGGCAATAGTACTGATGTTCCAGGAGAGGAGAGTGACATATCCCTGAGGCTGACAGAAGCTTCACATGTGGACCACTCCCAGACCACGCCCTACCTATCTCCCCTGTTGGTTAGTTCTAATTTGTAGCTTGTGCTACAACAGAACTGTAATCATGAAGTATAGCACTTTCTTGAGTTCTGTAAGTCATTCTAGTGATTACTAAACTCGACAGAGTAGTGGAAACCCCCATATTTGTAGCCAGAATAGAGGATGGCTTGTGGACTCCAAAACTAGCTGCTGATGTCCAAAGAGAAGCCTTGTGGAGGACTATGCCCTTAATCTGTGAAGTTTGGTTCAACCCTGGGTAGTTGGTGTCAGAAATCATTGTAATGCTCCTCAAATACTTCTGTGAGAGGTACAGAATGAGAATGGAAGAATAACATGGATAAGCATTACCCATAAATATTACCACTAACAAATGAATTTACAAAAATCATAAAAATGCAGTGGGATTCATGATAGCTGCATCATGAGCTATCAACAGATTTTCACTGGCTAAATGACTATTGTCAGTTTTATATTACTGATAACTATTATGCTTAATTACTTATTCAAAGTATGATATCAAAGTTCTTAATTCAAAATATAATTTCCAAACTGGACCTTTTTTAGACCAGTTTGCTTCATAAGTCCTGTAAGAAACCACATGAGAAAAATCTCCAAAAGAACAAAGAAAGAAAGAAAGAAAAGAAAGAAAGAAAAAGAAAATTCTCTAATGCCAAATTATTTTATATTTTTCCCATTGTGACAAACTACATATTTGGCCTAATTTCTTTCTAGTTTTATTGAGAAATAATTGACATAAATCACTGTATGACTTTAAGGCACACAGCTTGATTGTTTGATTTATACATACTGTGGAATAATTACCACAATAGGTTCTGCTAACATCCATCTTCTTGTATAGATACAATAATTAGGCAAGAAAAAAAAGAAAAACATTTCCCTTCTCATGAAAACTCTAAGAACTCACTCTCAACAAATTTCTTATACATCACACAGCAATGTTAGCTGTAATCATCATGTTATACATTATTTCCCTAATATGTATGTATATATGTATTTATTTATTTTTAAGCCCTGTACTTATTACAACTGGAAACTTAGACCTTTTGACCACCTTCCTCTAATTCCCCTGCCCCTATCCTTCACCTCTGTTAACCACAAGTCTGATCTCTTTTCCTGAGTTTGGTTTTATTTTCTGTTTAAATTCCACATGTGAGATCATGCAGTATCTGTCTTTCTCTGACTTACTTCACTGGGCATTAATGCCTTCCACTCACCAATAGTGTGCAAGCAAGGGTTCCATGACAGCATTTTGTTATCTCTGTCTTTTTGATGATGGCCATTCTAACAGGCATGAGGTGATCTCTTTGTAGTTTTAATTTGCACTTCCCTAATGACTAGTGATGTTGAGCATCTTTTCTTATACATCTGGTCTAATTTTAAGGCCACAATTATTCAAGCAAGTCAGTAACTGAATGCTGATAAGTTTTTATAAAATCAAATTATGTATTATTCTTTAGTAAGATTCAATGCACATCAAAAATAATTATTGTTTCAGTTCACAATAAAACAACCATTCTATGGTTGTTTTTAATTCTATTAAAAACATTCTATCTATTAAATTCTACATACCCAACAGAATAGTTATTTTTGCAATGGGGACCTTCATTCATTCAGAACATCTTCCTTAAACACTAAAGTGACAGGCACTGTGCTAGGCAGCAAATACACAATAGCAGGCAAGCTGGCATACCACTGCAGTACAAGAGACAGTTGAGTAAGTTCAAAACTACACTTTACAGAGAGAATCAATGCAACAGAAGCACAAGAGGACAAAACATAAATAACTAACACAATCTGGGAAAATCAATAAAAGGATAAAATTATCATACGGTAAACAAGAATACATTGAAGGAGTTGAGCAAGACTAACGTGATCCTATTTGTTTTTCTGAAAAGATAATGAAGGGCAGTGCAGAGACTTAGTGGGGGGGGCGGGGGCTAGACCATAAAACAAAAAGAACACTAGAAAAAAAAATCAGAGACAGCACAGGCCTGCATAAAATAATGTTTGTGGGATTAGAGAAAAATAAACTGATTTTTTTTTTTAAAGATTTTATTTATTTATTTGAGAGAGAGAATGAGATAGAGAGAGAGCATGAGAGGGGGAAGGGTCAGAGGGAGAAGCAGACTCCCTGCCGAGCAGGGAGCCCGATGCGGGACTCGATCCCGGGACTCCAGGATCATGACCTGAGCCGAAGGCAGTCGCTTAACCAACTGAGCCACCCAGGCGCCCCAATAAACTGATTTTTAAATTTAAGCAGTAGAATCAACTGAACTTACGTAATTACTTGCTGTGGGAGGCAAAGAAGGGAGTCAAAGATGACTAGGCAAACACCTCACCGGAGTACCAGAAAGTTTGAGAAGAGTAAAGGTAATCTTGCATATGTTAATTCTGAGCCCATGACATCCAAGTATCAACATCCAATAGGACATTAGATACATGGGTCCGAAGTTCAATAAAAAAAATTTTTTAATTTTAAAAAATCAGGATTGGAATACAGATTTAGAGGTCATGAACACACCGATGGTATATAAAGCCTCTGAGTGGACAAGGTCAGTCAGGGAATATATGAAATGAAAAGGCCTAAGACACCGCCCGAAGGAACACCAATTAAGGAATAAGCAGAGGTCACTGTCTTTAAACTAGACTTTAAACTCTCCATCATTTGTGCATGTAATAAAGAATAATTCTTAAATTCTTAGTAGAATTTAATAGAATAGAAAGAGAGCTTAAATAACCTGTGCCAGGTCACAAAGGCATGACATGTACAATCCAGAGCAAGCTGTAACCCAGAATTTCAAAGTGATTCTAACCTTACTGCATCAGAGAATCTACTATTAAACTTTTTAAAAAATTATCTCTTACAATAATCAAAATTTCATTTCATAAAAATTTAGGGCTAGAAGATAACCCAACTTTTTTTATGTTACAGATAAGGAAATTGGGGTCCTCAGAGATAAAGGAGCTTTTCCAAAATATAATACTAAAAATTTAAAAAGAGCCTGGGGGTGCCTGGGTGGCTCAGTCGCCTGGGCATCTGATTCTTGATTTCGGCTCAGGTTATGACCTCAGGGTCCTGGGATCGAGCCCCGCATCAGGCTCCCTGCTCTGCAGGAAGGCTGCTTCTCCCTCTCCCACTCCCCCTGCTTGTGTTCCCTCTCTCGCTGTCTCTCTCTGTCAAATAAATTAAAACATTTAAAAATCTACAAAGACCTAAATGTGAGACCTGAAACCATAAACTCCGAAAAGGAAACAGGCAATAATCTCTTTGACATCGGTCCTAGTGTCATTTTTCTATATACGTCTCCTAAAGCAAGAAAACAAAAGCAAAAACAAAATACTGGGACTACACTAAAATAAAAAGTTTTTGTACGATGAAGGAAACCATCAACAAAACAACAAGACAACCCACTGAGCGGGAGAAGATATTTACAAACAATTCATCCAGTAAGGGGTTTGATATCAAAAATATATAAAGAACTTATACAACACCAAAAAAAAAAAAAAAAAAAACACATAAAAAAAAGTTCATCATCATTAATCAGCAGGGAAATGCAAATCAAAACCATATTTATATCTGTCAGAATGGCTACAATCAAAAACATAAGGAAGAACAAGTGAAGAAAAAGCATGTGGAGAAAATCATGTGGAGAAAAAGGAACCCTTGTGTACTATTGGTAGGAATGTAAATTGGTTTAGCCACCACAGAAAACAGCATGGAGTTGGCTCAAAAAATTAAAAATAAATATAACATATGACCCAGTAATTTCACCACTGGTTATTTAACCAAACAAAAACATTATTTTGAAAAGATATATCACCCCTAAGTTCACTGCAACATTATTTACAATAACAAGATATGGAAGCAACCCAGTGTCCATCAATAGCAAACATATAAAGAAGATATGGTTACATATATGGAATGGAATATTACTCAGCCATAATAAAAGAGTAAGATCCTGCCACTTGCAACAACATGGATGGATCTAAAAGTTATTCTGGTAAGTGAAATAAGTCAGAGAAAGACAAATACCATACAGATTTCCCTTACATGTGAATCTAAAAAACAAAACAAACAGAAAAGAAACCAGACTCAAATACAGCAAACTGAACTGGTGGTTGCCAGAGGCGAAGTGAATAAGGGGGATGGGTGAAATAGATAAAAATCCAAACTTCCAGTTAAAAATAAGTCACAAAGATGAAAAATATAGTATACGGAATAGAGTCAGTAATACTGCAATATTGTTGTATGATGACCACACTTATCGTGGTAAGCAATGACTAATGTATAGAATTGTTGAATCAATATGTTGTACACCTGAAATTAATATAACACTGTATGTTATTTATACTTCATAAAAAAATTTCTACATATTTTCATAACCATAATCAAAAACTCAGTATAGCTGCAATATTAACTTCTGTACAATTCTAATATAGTAATAATTAAAACATTCACTAAATAGCATTTTGTATCCTCTAAGCATCTCTGATTTTTAAATAAACATCCACATTTTTATTCAATTAACACATTTTCCCTCTCACACACAAATCCATTCAAATTTTTCAATTAATTTTTACTTATGTTGTATATACTTACTGCCATGATTTCCATAAATTATAAGGGAATATCATTTAAAATGAGTAGATTTTTCTCAGTATGCATTATATTTCCTTTGCAGACAGTATAGTCATATGTAAGATTCCAGCTATCAAAGAGTTACTGTGATTCCAAAGAAACCTTTTTTTCTGACAATACAGAACTCTTTCACAACGGCCTGCTAAGAATACTTTAAAATCAATTTAGCATACCTAATGACATACCTAAAGAACTCCTGGTCTGTTGACTGTTTGGTGGTATGTTTTCCTTAGCCATGGAGATTAATATTTTACTGTTTTCAGAAAGCTTCTCTGATGCCTTTCCCTGAAAGAAACATTGTATTTACAAAAGTAAGGGGGGGGTGTGGAATCTACAAAATACACACTCTATCCCAATAATTAAATTGGGATTTACAACAAAATTACACAATACGTCATAGAAGAAATTTAAGTGTTAGGTTTGAGGAATTAACCAAAGTATTTAACAGTGTAATAAATGTAATAACTTTTAATTAAATATTAGAATTCATATATCAACAAATATTCACTGAGTTCCTACTACATAGTATCCCAGGCACTGGAAACACAAATGAAAAAAACATATGAGAATCTCTGCCATCATGGAATTCAAACTACTGAGGGGACAAGCGATAAACATACTATGTAATTAGACTGTAATACATAGACAGTAATTGGTAATGTCTATTGGGAAAAAAATGGAGCATGGTAAGAAGGGCCATAAATGATGCAGGAGGGACTGAAAGACCTCACTGAGCAGTGATACTTGAATTAGGACTTAAAGATCATGATATATGTATAATTTAATATTAGAAATAATAATGAAATTATATTTAAAACTATGTAATAACCCTTTTTAAACACCGTAAGCTACTTGTAAGTGGAGAGTAGTTAAAACCACAGACTTTGGGGCTGGAAACATGATGGTTCCAATCATGAAGCCACCACTGTTTGTACCTGGATGAATTACTTAATCCCTTTGAGCTTTACTTTCTTGATCTGTAAAACAAAAATATTCCACGTACTTAAAAGGGACATTATGATTAAATAAGATAATACATGTAAAGTCCTTGACACAACTCCTTGACCAGAGCAGCTATTATGGAACGAAGAAGGCAATACAGTACATTGGTTAAGAGAGCAAGCATTACAGTCAGGATATCAGGAATCAAAGCCTACTTCTATTAACTCTGTGACCTTAGTCTCATTACTTAACTTCCCCATACCTCAGTTTACTCATTTAGAAAATGAGCATAACAACAGTATTTATCTCACAGATTCACATGAATCATAAATGTAACCTCTTAAGACTAAGCCTCATCCATGAAAGGAAAAAACCTGCAACAAAGAATACTCTATCCAGCAAGGCTATCATTTAGAATTGAAGGAAAGAAAGAGATTTCCAAACAAAAATTAAAGAAATTCATCACCACTAAACCAGCCTTACAAGAAATGTTAAAGGGGATTCTTTGAGTGGAAAGGAAAGACCATAGCAGAAATAAGAAAAGTAGGAAAGGAAAAACTTTCACAGCTACATATTAACATAGTAAAATAGAATAATCCCTTATAAAACCAGTATAGAGGTTAAAGCACAGAAGAAGGAAAATCAAATATATCTATAGGGGCGCCTGGGTGGCTCAAATGGTTAAGTGTTATGCTCAGGTTATGATTCCAGGGCTCCTTACTCGGCGGGGAGCCTGCTTCACCCCTATCCCTCTGCCACTCCCCCTGCTTATGCTCTCTCCCACTCTCTCTAAAATAAATAAATAAGATCTTATAAAAATATATATCTATAAAAATCAGTAATGGGATTCACAAAAATAAAAGGATGTAAAATATGACACCATATACCTAAAACGTGGGGTACAAGGGAGTAAAAATTTAGTGCTTTACAATGAGTTCAAACTTAAACAACCATTAACTTAACAGACTGCTATATGCATAAGATGTTATATACAAACCTAATGGTAACCACAAATCAAAAACCAGTAATAGATATAAAGAAAAGAGAAAAGAATACAAGAATATCACTAGAGAAAGCCCATCATACCACAAGAGAGCAAGACAAGAAAGGAACAAAGAACTATAAAAACAACCATAAAACAATTAACAGAATGGCAGTAAGTACATACCTATCAATAAATACTTTCAGTGTAAATGGACTAAATGCTCCAAAAAAGGATATAAGGTGACTAAGTGGATAAAAAAGCAAGACACACAAAAAAGGGCTGTATCATGAATGGCACATGTAGGGCAGCTGCATTGCTCTTCCTGTGGAAATGACATCAAGAGATTTCAGAATCATCAATTTTTTGGTACCTGAGCAGCTGGTGATCGTTGGTCCTGGTGCCCCATTAAAGGAAAAAGGGGGGGGGCAAGATATAAGATATATGCTGCCTACAAGGGACTCATTTCAGACCTAAAGACCTATGAAGATTGAGAGTGAAGGGACAGGGGAAGAGCAAGATGGTGAAGGAGTAGGAGACCTCAATTTCGTCTGGTCCCAGGAATTCAGCTAGTTATCAAACCATTTAGAACACCTACGAACTCAACAGGAAATTGAAGAAAAAAGAACAGCAGCAATTCTCTGAACAGAAAAGCGACCACTTTCTGGAAGGTAGGACGTGTGGAGAAGTGAATTAGAGGCGATATTCAGGAAGATAGACGGCGGGGGAGGGGGCCTCCATCAGTCGCTACCAGCAAGTGATAGAGCAGCGGAGCACAAAATTGGAAATTTTAGAAGTCTGCTCCACTGAGGGATGTTGCTCCGCTGGCTAAGCGGTGGGGGAGGGGTGGGACCCTCACTGGGACAGTGTGGTCTCAGGACCCTCAGGGCCACAGAAAGATGGGCGTGCTTGAGTGTGACAGAGCTGGTATCGGAGCAGGGAAGCCGGCTGCAGAGACAGAGCCGAGGAGTGGGTTCTCAGCTCGGGTTTGCCATAAACCGTGATCCGTGGCATAGTCGGGCCACTGTTCAAGCAGGGACCCAACAAGTAGCAGATCCTCCCCCGGGGAGGAGCGACACAGGAACCCGATGTAGGAATCTCCTGGGTTTGGAGACTCCAAACGGGGTCATGTGCCAGAGATAGAAATGCTCGGTCACAGGCCAGGTGAGCACGGAGTCCAGCCAGAGTCCAGGGAGACAGGAGTGATTGCTTTTCTCTGAGGGCTCACTGAGGAGTGGGGCCCCGAGTTCTCGGCTCCTCCAGGCTGAAGACTGGGAGGCCGCCATTTTCACTCTCGTCCTACAAAGCTGTAGGGAAAGCTTGCAGGGAACAAAAGCTCCTGAGAGCAAACCCAAGCAGATTACCTAGCCCACCCCCGGCAAGAGTGGGGAAATTCCGCCTCAGGCAAAGGCATTTGAGAATCACTGCAACAGGTCCCTCCCCCAGAAGATCAGCAAGAACATCCAGCCAAGACCAAGTTTACCGATCAATGAAAACGACAAAACCCCAACCCTAGAGGAATACAGCACATAGGATTCATGACTTTTTTCCCATGATGCTTCAATCTTTTGAAGTTAATTTTTTAAATTTTCTTTATTCTTTTTTTGGTTTTTTTTAGTTGAATTTTCCTTCCCCTTTTCAACCAACATCTTATCAATTCCTTTCTTAAAATTTTTAATTTTCATTTTTATATTCATATTTTATCCCTTCATTGTATTTAACTTTATTTTTTGTATATATGTAAGTTTTTATTTAACATTTTGGGCTACAGTTTATTCTAACAAACCAAAATGTACCCTAAATGTAGTGTATGACATTGTCCTAGTCTCCCGTCTGATCACATTCTTTTTTTTTTAATTTTTTCGTTTTTTTCAACCAACTTATCATCACTTCCTTTTCTAAATCTTTTTTTTTTTTTAAGAGTTTATTTATTTATTTGACAGAGAGACAGAGAGAGAGAGAACAAGTAGGCAGAGAGGCAGGCAGAGGGAGAGGGAAAAGCAGGCTCCCCGCCGAGCAGGGAGCCCAATGCGGGGCTCGATCCCAGCACCCTGGGATCATGACCTGAGCCGAAGGCAGCCGCTTAACTGACTGAGCCACCCAGGCGCCCTCTAAATCTTTTTTAATTTTCATTTTTACAGTCATATTCCATCCCTTCATTGTATTTACCCTTATGTATCTATCTATCTACCTATCTATATATAAGTTTTTCTTTAAAATTTTGGGAAGCAATTTCTTCTAACGGGCCAAAATCCACCCAAAAACCTAGTGTGTGGCTCTGTTCTATTCACCAGCCTGATCATATTCTTCCCCCCCCTTCTGTTCCCCCCAGTTTCAGGTCTCCTCAGATTTGTTTAGTGTATATTTTTCTGGGGTCACTGTTACCCTGTTAGCATTTTGTTCTCTCATTTAGCTATTCTCCTCTGGACAAAATGACAAGACAGAAAAACTCACCTCAAAAAAAAAAGAACAAGAGGCAGTACCAACTGCCAGGGAACTGATCAATATGGACATTAGTAAGATGTCAGAAATAGAGTTCAGAATGACGAC